>NC_091061.1:162841182-163144213 GCF_000393655.2 Nicotiana sylvestris | reverse complement strand
TTCGAGGTTCCGGCGGAGGTCGATGGTTGTCTCATATTCGTTCAAGATTTTCTTCATAGTTGGTTTCTAAATATAAAGAAAGTTTTCAGCAGTAAGTTCCATTCTTTACACTTATGTTATCCCAATTTGGTCTTGCTAGCATAGTGAATGATTCTGGTCATTTGTTTGCTCTTCGGTGTTATTTTTTCTTTATTCATCGTGCTAATTCATTTATCTGTTTTCTTGAAGATACGTACTTCCTTTACGAGTTTTCATTAAAATTTTTTGGATAAGTTCATATAAATCTTTTGATGCTTTGAGTTTAGTCGATATAATTGTTAGATTGATGTATTGGCTTGTTTCGATATTATGGCAGTAAGTTTCCCTAGCTAATTGAATTTTAGGAGTTGATTGGTTATGTTTGGATTGGTATGGTTTGATAAGATTTAAGAAGAATTGAGCTTGAATACTACTTTAGGCCAACTTAATTAATTAAATAAGCAGAAATGGAGTAATTGTTAATGAGTGATGTAGACTGCGGTACCCAAAGTTTTATTACGTAAATGAAACAAAAGAGTGGAATAAACAATTGTGAGCGAGTGAAACGAGTCGCAAATTAGTTCAAGACTCGTTGCCAAAAGAAAAAACAAGGATGGAATAGACATGAAACAAATATAGCGAATTTACAAGAGATAATGCCCACAAACACACTAGTATGCTTTATGCGCGATTGATAATAAATTATCATAGCTACGGGTACGGTTCCCGTGACGTAGTTGTGATACGTACTTTCCTAAACTCGAGTGTGCATTTCATGTGACCCAAATCCAAATCTTAGCAACGTTAAATAAAATGTGTCTCGGGCTGCGAGTGTATTTCGTGTGGCGTGGTCCAAGGACGTGTTTTAGATGACGTTGAAATCTTCCTTAAAACAATTAAAAGTGGTTTAAAGCTAAAATGCACATATGTCTAAAAGTGTTTTTAAAATAAAATAATTGAGCCAAAAATAACAGTTGAGCGACCGTGGTAGAACCACGGAACTTGAAAATGCCTAACACCTTCTCCCGGTTAACAGAATTCCTTACCCAAATTTCTGTGTTCGCGGACTGTAAAACAGAGTCAATCTTTTCCTCAATTCGGGTTTCTAAATCGGTGACTTGGGACACCATAACTTATCCCAAGTGGCGGCTCTGAATTTTTAATAAAATGATCCCGTTTCGATTGTCACTTTAAGTTGGAAAAAACTCCCTTATATACTCCCTTCTGGAGTGTAGTGAAAAAGGAGGTGTGACAGCTCTGGCCTACTGGAGACTAACCCATAATCTCTGGTTCAGGGTTCAAGAATTCGAGCTTAGATGAATTGTTATATTTGGTTTTATCTGTTATCTGATTTTATTACATGTTTGGGCCTAATGTGTTGAATGATGCTTTTACCGCTTTGATATTATCTGAACTGTATATAAACTGCTACGAAACCCTTCTCTTCTCAGCTTCGGGGATGTGCTCGCTGGTCGAGACTCCCTATTTTGTTAGTGTCATATCTTGAAATAAGGAAGAGGCTCGGACAAGTTACTAAGCCGGATGGCCTTTTGGTTCCCGGTATGTAGCCCCCCTCCTCGGCTCGAGTTGTCCGCTCGGGTACACAGTCTAGCACACATACCCAGATATCTGAACCTAGAATAACTCAGCCTCATGCCGGATCCCTAGTAGGCACGTTTGTTTGCATCATGTGCATTTGACTTTGGGGACTCAACACAGGGGTTGAGTCCATCTAGGACAGGTGTACCCAAAATAACAGACCATCTTGATGCATCATATGTGCTACATGTTGCATTTCTTCAAGGGTAAAAGGGTCATTTGGCAAACCAATGATAATTGAGGGCGAATGAAAAGAAAAAGAAAAAAGAGAGGCTGAAGTGTGAGGATGAAGCGAGTAGGGCCCAATTATATTTTTGTTATGGAAATTTCAAAAAGATTTTGCACTTTTTATCATTTTTCAAAAATCAAAAAAATCAAAAAAAAAAAGAAAATAAAATCCAAAAAGATTTTATATGTTTAATCATTTTCAAAAAAAAATGTGTTTTCTATATGTCAGTTGTTTTTTTATTATTCTCGCCCTTATCCAATCTGCCCGAACTACGCATATCTGATATTCGTCTTTCGGGGCGTGATACGTAGGCAACCCACGTAGGGTCCGGTCTTCCTAGTAAATCTTAGGTTCTTAGCTTTGCGGGGTCATAGCCAAATTTTGCACTTCTAGCCACCTTTTGGCCAAATAAGCCAGTGTGCAAAAATAGCCCCAACCATGTCTTCCATGTGTCTAATAGGGAGTGTTATTGTCTCACATAGTGTTGATTTAAAGTTTTCTCATATAGGTGTGGATTTATTTACCAAAGTTTGAGCATGACAGACACCCCGTGACCATCCAGTCAGGAGTTGCTTAAGGAGATTTGTTTTATCCTTCATTTTATGTCGTCTTTTACTTTTTAGTTTTGTACAGTAATGACAAGTGTTTTGTTATTGTATTTTCTGCTTTATATTTAAAAAAATGTGTCGTAACTCAAAAATCCAAAAAAAGAGTTGTTGCATTTTATATTTCGTTATAAATTTTCTTTAGAATACTAATTCTAGAAATGAAAAAAAAATATTGAGGTTGTTTTTTCTTTAGGCAATTAACATCTAGGACTTAAAATGAATTGTTTTATATTTCCTTTAGTATATCAGGACTAAAAATTTCAAAGAGAAAAAGAATTTTCTGTAAGGTATTAATATCAAAAATCCAAAAAAGATTTTCTTTTGAGGTTCTTCTTTGGGGAATTAATGAAAAAAATGAAAAAAACAATCTTTTTTATTTTACAAGAACTTTCGGACATTGTACATAGAAGAAATAACATACCTTATCTTCTGTTTATTTTTAAAATTTCTCCTTTAGGTAATTAAAAATTAAAATCCAAAAACAGTTTTTATCTTTTTCATTTCTCGTTACGAAGTTTTTCTTCACGAATGTCAAATGAAAATTCAAAAAAAAAGAGTCAAAAATTTCTTTCTCTTCTAGGATTATAGAGTATTTGTTTCCAAAAAGAAAAGAAAAAGAAAAAAATCCGTTAAGCTTGAGTTTAGAATAGGTTATAGAACATTAAGTCTAGAAAATTCAAAAAAAGGTTTTTCTTCTTTTATTTCTCTTTTCTAATCGGATTAGTCATTAAGGTAAAAAAAAAGGGAGAATATTAGTTTGTTTCCTTTATTCCTGATTTTCCTGAACTACGCAAAGATCTGATTCATGCGGCGTCATGATACGTAAGCAACCTACATAGGGTTCGATCGAATTATTTTTTTAAGAAAAAAAGAAAGAAAAAAAAAGAAAAGAAAAAAGAGGTGAAATTGTGGGATGTGAGATATGAGAGAAAGAAAGAGTGATGAAAAAAAAAAGAAATGAAGGAAAATGGGCAAGCCAGCAAGTGCTAGAAAAGCAAAGAAAAGAGAGGTTGAAACGAACAAATTGGGATGATGTCAACTGACCTTTGTACCCTCGAAGTCATTTTAGAACCGATAACTGTGGCTAGGTGCATTGCACATAAAGTAAGATTATCTTATGTTAAATGCCCTAATGCTAACGTGATGGCTTCATTTTTGTTATATTCATAGCTGAAGGGTGGTTGGTTTGTGGTTTTAAAGGGGTAACTCTTCTCTACAACATAAAGTCAAAAGGCAATGGCAGACAACAACAGAACTGAGTTGGTTGATACCGGTGCCCGAAAGCAGCCGGTTGAACAGGACAATAGGTTGGTTGAAGAGGTAAAGATGTTAAGAAAACACATGGTGGACATGTATCAGGCTTGGATGACTGGGAAGGCACCACCCCCGCCACCATCTAGCTTCCTAGATGCTGCCCTTACCTAAAATCCGGACGCAATGCCAGATGATCCTCCATACTCTCCAGATCCACCCGTTTATCACAACTTTCCCAACCACCCTAGTAGCTCCATCACTCGTCCTCCAACTATCTTTTCCCAAAAGTGCCCTCCTATCACATCCACTATCCCTGACAATGAACACCCACTCAAAGCTCATGATGCCCAATATTACGCCTCAGAGGATTCCCACAAGGCTCCCAACTCATACAAGCTGGGCCCGGGGGATGAGCCTCATGGTGAAAATGAAAAGTTCGCAGGAAGAGAAGGGCGAGATGGGGTACCCAGGAGGCTAAAAGGCATAGAACAGTCCTTAAGAGCATGCAAGGAATGGGAGACCAGGGTAGCATGGCTTACAAAGAACTGTCTGTGTCCCCTGACGTTAGCCTGCCCGCGGGGTTCAAAGTGCCAAAATTTAACTTGTATGATGGGTGTGGAGATCCGGTAGTCCACCTGAGGGTTTATTGTAGTGAAATGAGAAGTGTTGGAGAGAAATATGACTCGTTGATGGCATATTTCAGTAAGAGCTTGACTAGGGCAGCTTTGGAATAGCATAATAGTCAAGATGTTGGTAAATGGTCTACATTGGGCGACATGGCTCAAGATTTTGTGCGACACTTTCAGTACAATATAGACATTGTCCCAGACTACTCCTCCCTATCTCAGATGGAAAAGAAACTCAAGGAAAGTTTTAGGGACTTTTGGCTCAGATGGAACGAACAAGTTGCTCAGGATGGTCCTCCCATTGATAGAAAAGATATTGCTGAGCCCCGCCGATGATAGGGTCCAGTGGTCGTTCTTGCCAAACATCCTCAGCCTTAATTCCAACCCCAAACCTATCCCCGGGCCCCACATAATCCACCTCAGTATTATCCTCCGAACAATGGCCGGTCATATGTTCAACCACTAGGTGACTCCCTCTGCCAACGACATAGTCCGGTGGTTGTTCTTGCTAAATGCTTTCAGCCTCAATACCGACCCCGCAAATATCCCCAAACTCCATATAAGCCACCCCAGTATTATCCATCGAACAACATTCGGCCATCTGTCCAACTACCGGGTCACTTCCTAGGGCGAGCACCAGCATCCCGAAATTCACGTGTGTCTTCACAGCATTTTCAAGCATCCAACAATCCTAGGAAACTGAGGCATAGAGGGAAACAAAGGCAAGAAGACAATTTCACGCCCATCGGAGAATCCTACACAAGTTTGTTTGAAAAGTTAAAGTGTTCTGGCCTGATTGAGCCGCTCCTCGGCTATACTCCAGACCCATATGCGAAAGGCTTTGATCCTACTGTTTGATGCAAGTACCACTCTAATGTCCAATGGCATAGCATTGAAGATTGTCGATCTTTGAAAAGGGAAATAGAAAGAATGATTCAGGAAGGGGTAATTGTGAGCAATGACAGTGACAAGAAGCATGTGAATCCTCGTGGGAACTTGTTGACTAAAGTTGATAATGTTGAAGTCGGTGATGGTCTTGTGGAACTCAGTGGCTAAGATGTCGTGCTTGGTAATTGGAAAGACGCTCCATCTCTTGGCTAGCTGGGGGAGTCTTGGTGGTTTATTTTGTTGTCATTCTGTTGTCCGAGTTATCTTTAGGGTTGTAATCCGGATTTTGTCTTGTGACTCAAACCCTTCTATCCTTTTATTTTGCCTAGTTTGTTTAGTCGTAGTAGCTCGTTTAGTGTTGTCTAGGTTTGTTCCAGGTTTGTGATCCCAGTTTAGTTTGCTTATCTGGTCGTTCGAACCGTTTTAGCGTCTGTCTAATGCAATTTCATGTTTTCTGTTATTTCTAGCCATTTTCTTTTGTTTAGTTCTCTTTTCTTTCTACAATTATTTTCCTGTTGGCTCTAGTGACATCACATGCATGCGTAATTCTCAGCCTGAGCTCAAAAGTTAGTTTTGTCATGAAGCATTGAAACAATTTTGAAGACGACAAGGGCACTTGATGGAAATAAGAACAGATTTGGACACTTTGAGACCATTTAAAGCCCGAACCATGTGAAACTAGGGCAGATAGAACAAAAACAAACCCTACTAAAATGCATCATGCCGCATCGGATTGAAGCTAAAGGCAAGTTTGCCCAAATTGACAAGAGTCGTTCGTGGTAATGAGAGTGAGAGTGTTGTCCAATGATGCTTTGTATTTAACAGATGTAGAAGGCGAATGTGTGGATATGGTTATCAAGTCAGGTACAATCAAAAAATGTTACGATTGTTTTCCTTGGTTTGTTTAACTGTGTTGTTTGTACTTGGCATGTTTTAAAAATTGGAATGACGAAGACATTTTGTTCTGCTATCTAAACACTTTATCCTTCGTTACCCCTTCGAGCCTTATTTATTTTCTTTCATACCCCTCTTTTGGAATCAGTAGCAAAGTTCAGAAACGCAAGCGCGAAAGATAAGTAAAGGAAGAAGAGAAGAAAGAGAAAGAAAGGAGAAAAAGAAAAAGAAAAGAATGAAAAAGGAAAGAAAAGAATGAAAAGAGAAAGAAAATAAGGAAAAAAAAGAAAAAAAAAACAACAAAACAACAAAAAGAGAAAAAGGAAGAAAGAGAAGAGAAAGAAGAGAAAGAAAAAGAAAAGAAAAATCACAACAAACAAAGTAATTCCTATGACATGAACTACGTTCGACATGATTCCTTTTAAGGATACGTAGGCACCCTCACGGTTCGGTCCCATCAAAATAAAAATCCAAAAGTCCCCAGGCAAGAAACTGTGACAGAAGTTATGGTTGTTGTAAGAAATCTGATTCTGAAAGTTGTAATTTTGAACCCATGTGAATTGTTTTGAGCCTTTGATACCCTTTCTTTTTAATCCTATCCAAAAGCCCACGTTACGGTCCAAAGAAAGACCTTCCGATCAGTCTTCTAGAGATGCCAAGTCAAGCAAGAAGAGGTAATTCATATCAGGGGAAACACTCTAGTCCAAGCGGAAAATGTTTTTGCATTAATTGCTACTTCATTAATCTTATTGATTAGCGTACCCATTGTATTTGCTTCTCATGATGGCTGGTCAAGTAATAATAAAAACGAGAGAGTCTTATTAGTAAAACCCTCATGGGCACCGTAGGGCGACGGAAGCTGAGAGAAATAAAAAATGAGAGAGTCTTATTGGTGAAAACCCTCGCGGGAACCATAAGGCGACGATAAGTTGAGAGAAAGAACAACTGAGAGAGGCTTGATGGTGAAAACTCTATGGGCACTACAAGTCGAATAAGGATTGTGAATCAGATTGGATAATCGGAGCATTGAAGCCCAGTTTCACAGTTTAAAGGTACAACAAGAGTTGAGCATCAGGCTTGCTCAACAGAATAGGCCACATGTGCATGTCATGGTCATTAGAGTTGGTATCTACATCTGATAGGTTTCTACTTTGTAGTTTTCTTGTTAGGGATCATCTCTTTCCTTTGTCCTTTACTCTGTTCCTTTTGTCTTGTTTACTTCCTCTTCTTGAGTCTGTTCGGTCAAAATAAGTGAGAAATAACTTCAAAATTTGCCACCAGCTTTCCAATTTCACAAAACGGGATCTGGCTAGTACATCAAAGTGGCATAAGTTAGGAAAGAACGACATGCGCACTGAGTTAGTAACAATCAACATGCTTTGGAATTCATGTGAAATACAAAGGTTTGGTACATATCAATTCATGGACAATGCAATAAATGGAGGGTGTTAGGTAAATAGATTAAGGGTATTTTCTTTGATAAGATTGACAGAGAAAGTGGTTAACCAATAACAAGCAAGGTCTTCCAAGTGGAAATCAAAGTTATCATGGCAAGTGAAAGAGCAATAGACCTCAAGGCCAATGCCAGTGGGTTAAGTCAGGAAAGAACAACATGCACATTGAGTGGACGGTAATTGACATGCTTTGGGATTCATGGGAGACACAAAGGTTGGTAAATGTCAGTTCATGAGTAATGCAACAGATAGAGGGTATTGGGTCTGAACGGAGAAGAGGTATTTTCTGTGATAAGGATGACAGAGAAAGTGATTAGTCAAGGAACAAGGAAGGTCTTCGAGTGAAAATCGGTTATCATGAGAAGTGAAGGAGCAACCGCTCTCAAAATCAAGGCCACAAACCAACCACCACATTTTAAAATGACAAGATTTTTCTTTGATTGAAACAGGGGCAGGAAATTTTGTTTGTTTCGGAGAAACCCACCGCAAGGAAAGGCAAGCACCAGACAGGTTTGACCGTAAACTCTCAGGACCCGCCTGGATAATGGGATTTCATTTGAACTTTCAGGACCCTCCTGGATAATGAGATCTAGTTTTTAAATTTTTAGGACCCTCCTGGATAATGAGATTTAATTTTAAAATTTTCAGGACCCTCATGGATAATGGGATGTAGTTTTGAGACCTTCTTAGATAACCAGATTTAGCGGAAGTCGCACCTTTAGAAGATATAATTTGGATTTTAAAACCATCATTCAACTCGGAGTTTTCAGGACCCTCATGGATAATGGGATTTAGCTCTCAGATTCATAGAGATATTTGGTAATATGATTCAATTAAGAATCACATATGTGCCCAGCCACCAAACTGGGGCAGAAATTTCTTTGTTTTTGTCTATTTTGTTGAAATCAGGCGTCCATCTGAAGAATAAGGGAATACATTTCAAGTTTTGGTAATCAGGTGCTCACCTGGAGAACAAGGGATACATTTCAAGTTTCAGCAATCGGGCGCCCACCTGGAGAACAAGGGAATACATTTTCAAGTTCAGCAATCAGGCGCCTACCTAAAGAACAAGGGAATATATTTCAAGTTCAATAATCAGGCGCCCACCTGGAGAACAAGGGAATACATTTTTCATGTTTTGGTAATCAGGCGCCCACCTGGAGAACAAGGGAATACATTTTTCAAGTTCAGCAATCAGGCACCCACCTGAAGAATAAGGGAATACATTTCAAGTTCAGCAATCAGGTGCCCACTTGGAGAATAAGGGAATATATTTCAAGTTCAGCAATCAGGCGCCCACCTGGAGAATAAGGGAATACATTCAAGTTTCAGCAATCAAGCGCCCACCTGGAGAACAAGGGAATACATTCAAGTTTCAGCAATCAGGCGCCCACCTGGAGAATAAGGGAAGACAGTTCAAGTTTCAAGGAAAAACAGTTTTAGGGAAAAGTAGTGCAAGTGTTCAGCAATCAGGAGCCTACCTGGAGAATAAGAGAATTCACTTCAGAATGCAATTCAAGTCAGCAACAAAAGAAGCTCGCGGCAAGAATGCGAGTCAACAGTCCGAGATGATCAACAGAAGTTAGTCACAATAAAGAAAAAAAAGAGAAAGGCAAGAAGTTAATCCAGATGCAGAAGTTGATGAAAGACGTGGGCGGCTCAAGACATAGCCGAGGTCACAAGCACTGCATGCCCGATTTTGATCCAAAAAACTGAAGAAGAATGAGCTAGCACCTGCAACTAGCAAGCGTCAAGGTTCAAATCCAAAGTCTGCATGAAGAACCATTCAAGACTCAAGATCAAACTTCAGAAAAACTTATAGATAGGAATCTTGTAACTTATAGTTGATAGGCTTAGCTAGTCTTTTTCATGCTTTGATTTTTTATGTAACATCAGAACCGCGGACCGGAACCTCAGCGGAACGACACCTCGACCGGCTCTCCACCTCGGCATACTCTATCAACTACACGTGGCCTGATTCCTTTATAACCAAGGATATGTAGGCAGCTCAGATACCAGGGCTCGGTCACATTCCCCTCTCTCTTAGTTTTAGTCTCTCCAAATACGGGTCGGGTCAAAAAATCTGTCTAGTCGTTCTTTGCTTGAAAATTCTTCGTCTTTCCAGTCAAAGAGGGGCAACTGTAGACATGTGATTTTTGACCCTCCCCAAGATTTTTCACATTTTAGTGTAAATATTTAATTTAGGTCTAATATAGCTATTTCAACTCATTTACTTTTTTTTACTTTATTTTATTACAAAAAAATAAAAATTACAAAAAATAGGTTCATTGATGTTTTGTAGTCATTTTTAATCTTGGAAAAATACCAAAAAAATGGTTTTGTTTTAATGGTCTGTCTTATTTTAATAGTAATTATTTTTACTTAAGTAGAGCTAATTAATATTTTTGATAATACTTTTAGTTAATTAAGCTAATTTTAAACATAGCTAGTCACAAAGGCCCAAGTTTCTAGCCCATTCCTATACCCATTAAGCTAATCCTAGGGAACCTTCTAGACTCTTATTTGGAACAAAAATAAATAAAAAGAACCTAAGGACCTAATACACAAAAGACCTAGGGGCTAATTTGCAAAATACACAAAAATACACATCTAGACCTAGACCTTTATAACAGGGGTAAGCCTAAATCAGCAGAGGGCGAAAAAAAGGACACAAAAGTAATGCCTAGGAAAAGATCTGAAGCGCCGTTCTTCAACATACACAACCCCATCCCTGTACTCCATCGTCGACACATCTCATCAGCTTCTCCTTCATTGTTCAACGTTGAACCAGCAAAATACAACAAAAAATTAGACCTAGGGAAGAAAAAGAAACAGCAGCTCCTTCTTAGAACAAACGTGGAGCATAAGACTTGGACATATACAGCCAGCCGCGACACACGACTACTCCACCCCCGTCATCGTCTTCTTCAACCACCTCCCCCATCGGTTCTCTCCAACGTCGATAGCCATGTGACGATCACGACCTGCAACCTTCCAACGACCCCTAACCTTTCCAACACCACCAACATCTCAGCCGCCAGTCCGCCGGAAAACACAGTTCTCATCCGTCGAGCAGCCAATCTTCTTCCTCAGCTGAACGACCCCTGACCTCACTTCACCATGCAACAGCCATAAACGAAGCTTCACCCTCACAAAACCACCGAAGCTTCTTCATCATCCAAAGAACCTAGAAAAAGCTAGGCTGTTTCTTCTTCTGCCGGGAACCATCGCCGCTGTTAACTTGTCGATGACCAACAAAGCTTCATGGCTTCCGTCCTCTCCTCTCCTCTATGTGCGACGAGTTTCAGATCTGGTCGAGTGTTTGGTTAAATCCGATGACCCTTCATTGAATCCGGCGAACTGTTATCACGCCATTCTCATTTCTCGTCTTTTCTCTCTCTCTTTTCACTGTTACATTGTCGGAAATGACAAGATCCGGTAGCTTTGACTGCCTCTAATATTTTCCTGCTCGTACGTTCACTTGGTTGACTCGGCTGGATTTCCTCATCGACGAGTTCCAATTTGCAACCGGCGGAGTTTAATTTTAGTCGAGTATCCGGTTCAAGGTTCCGGCGGAGGTCGATGGCTGTCTCATATTCATTCAAGATTTTCTTCACAGTTGGTTTCTAAATATAAAGAAAGTTTTCAACAGTAAGGTCCATTCTTTACACTTATGTTATCCCAATTTGGTCTTGCTAGCATAGTGAATGATTCTAGTTATTTGTTTGCTCTTCGGTGTTATTTTTTCTTTGTTCATCGTGTTAATTCATTTATCTGTTTTCTTGAATATACGTACTTCCTTTATGAGTTTTCATTAAATTTTTTTGGATAAGTTCATACAAATCTTTTGATGCTTTGAGTTTAGTCGATACAATTGTTAGATTGATGTATTGGCTTATTTCGATATTATGGCAGTAAGTTTCCCTAGCTAATTGAATTTTAGGAGTTGATTGGTTATGTTTGGATTGGTCTGGGTTGATAAGATTTAAGAAGAATTGAGCTTGAATACTACTTTAGTCCAACTTAATTAATTAAGCAAAAATGGAGTAATCATTAGTAAGTGATGTAGACTGCGGTACCCAAAGTTTTATTATGTAAATGAAACAAAAGAGTGGAATAAACAATTGTGAGCGAGTGAAACGAGTCGCAAATTAGTTCAAGACTCGTTGCCAAAAGGAAAAACAAGGATGGAATAGACATGAAATAAATATAGCGAATTTACAAGAGATAATGCTCATAAACACGCTAGTATGCTTTATGCGCGATTGATAATAAATTATCATAGCTACGGGTACGGTTCCCGTGACGTAGTTGTGATACGTACTTTCCTAAACTCTGGTGTGCATTTCATGTGACCCAAATCCAAATCTTAGCAACGTTAAATAAAATGTGTCTCGGACTGCGAGTGTATTCGTGTGGCGTGGTCCAAGGACGTGTTTTAGATGACGTTGAAATCTTCCTTAAAACAATTAAAAGAGATTTAAAGCTAAAATTCACATAGGTCTAAAAGTGTTTTTAAAATCAAATAATTGAGCCAAAAATAACAGTTGAGTGACCGTGCTAGAACCACGGAACTCGGGAATGCCTAACACCTTCTTCCGGATTAACAGAATTCCTTACCCGGATTTCTGTGTTCACGGACTGTAAAACAGAGTCAATCTTTTCCTCAATTCGGAATTCTAACCGGTGACTTGGGACACCATAAATTATCCCAAGCAGCGACTCTGAATTTTTAATAAAATGATCCCGTTTCGATTGTCACTTTAAGTTGGAAAAAACTCCCTTATATACTCTCTTCCGGGGTGTAGTGAAAAAGGAGGTGTGACAATTATGTGTGTTGGGATATTGTCTGGGCGGAGTGATAAGGGAGGCTATTGTACGAAGCGATAAGGGTGGCTATTGTCAGGGATGATATGTGATGATGTGGGATATTGTATTGGTAATTGTTATGTGATGATGGAGGGATATCGCTGGTAATATTTATGTCGTGTTGTGAATTCCTTGTGAGTTCTTTTACATATTGTGCAATTTATTTTATAAATTCAGTAAATTTGATAATAGTCAAATATATGTTGAAATTATGAGCCTGTGAATATTATCGGACGAATTATGACATGGGCACGAGGTGCCGGAGAAATATGATGAATTTATTATTGGCATGTGAATTGTACGTGCAGTTATGATATGAAATATGAGCACGAGGTGCCGTGGTTATATAATTAAAATTATATTGGCACGTGAATTTTCCGTGCAGTTGTGATATGAAATATGAGCACTAGGTGTCGTGAGTAAATGATGATGATATTGGTATGTGAGTTGTCTGTGCGGTTGTAATAGAAATATTGGCACGAGGTGCCATGAAAATATGAAAATGGGCTGAGACTTGTATTTTATGATTTGAAATGAGGTGTCCCATGGTGACTTTTATTTGAAAGAATTATATTCGAAAAATATTATTTGAAAGAATTTTTATTCGAAAGATATTTATTTGGAAGAATTATATTGGGAAAATTTATAGGTGAAAGATTAATATTTGAAGAATTTGATTAATTAGTCGTACTTATATTCATTATTTGCTGAGCAATATATATGGTGTTCTTGTTGCCCTGTTGTTTATATCACTGGTTGATTATTGTTATCATCATTGTTATTTGTTTCCTATTATTTTTGTACGCTATATTGAACAGGTTATTAAACTAGTGAGTGTCTTGACTGTACCTCGTCACTACTCTATCGAGGTTAGTCTTGATACTTACTGGGTACCGCTGTGGTGTACTCATACTACACTTCTGTACATTTTTTTGTACAAAGCCAAGTATTGGAGATATAGGACTCGAACATAGTTAGAGAGTGATTGCAAGGATTCAAGGTAGAGATGTTTGGTCGTTGAAATCCCTTGGAGTCTTTCCCTTTTATCGTACTGTCAATTATTATTCGAGCAGTATTGTATATTTAATTTCATTCAGATCATTTCATGTATTCAGTTAGAGTTCGTGACTCGGTACTACCAGTCTTGGGAGGTTGTATCTTTATTTCCACTGTTGGTTTCGATTATAAAAAAATGGCTTGAATTTTTATTATAATCGGCTTACCTAGTCTTAGAGACTAAGTGCCATCACGATATTTATGGTAGGATTTTGGGTCGTGACATTATTACCCCAGCACAATTAAATCATAACCCTGATCCAATACCCAATAACCCAATCTTTAAATCCGCCCAACCCCAAATCAAATCCTGGCCATTGATCTCAGAGATCAATGGTCTAGGATGTTATTACCATTTTAATTACCCATAACCCCCGAAACCCTATTCATTTCCCAATTTTACCGCCCCTAAATCCCATCTTCCTCTCTTCTCTCCCAACCTCTCCCTAACCCTAGCCCGCCATCACCTAAACCCCCTTCAATCCATGGGGTTTCTCTTCGATCTTAGGCCCTATCCGGCCTCTTATCTCTACTGGTTGTTTGATTTCTTTGTTGTTTGATGGAATCTCAAGGGTATTCGAACAGACTTGGTTCAAATCCCTCAATCTTTTGATGAATCCATCTGTATTCAACATTTGTTTGTGAGTATTATCATTTTTGTGTTTTCGTGGCTTCAAATCTCCGGTCTAAAACTCGATTTTTACATCTTTGTTTATTTTTGCACAAACCTAACTATTTTTGGCCAAATAGGTTCAGATCTCTTTAGATCTGAAGTGTTTGGAGTTTATTTAATCATTTTCCTTTAAGATTCTTTCGTTTTTACACTATTATCTACCGATTTCACTTTTTCCCTAAGAACTAGGGTTTCATCTTTTAAGTTTCTGCAAATGTATTAAAATGCTTAAAGGTTCAACTTTGGCCTTTCTTCTTTACTGTTCGACTAATTTCTTTGCTTGATGTTTTATCATTGTGTTTTAATATGCTTAACATTTTTCGTTATTCAATTATTTGTCTCACTGTTCTTGGCCGTTCACTTTGGCCTGGTTAAATAAATTGATTAATCGATTTATTTGCCTAATAAGGGTTTGAAATTATATTTTCTTTTTAAAATTGATATCTTTCTGAGATTTTTATTTATTCTTTCCTTATATGTGACTTATAATTGGTATTGCCTTCCTGATTATGCTACTGGCCTGATTTTTGGGTTTTGATTTGTTCTGACCGACCTATAAATAGTCTCTGGCTTATTTCTTACCTTATTAAACTTCAATCTTGCCTATTAATTGATTCCCCCTAATCTAAGTGATATTTCCCGGATTCTGACGTATTAATTGATTGGGTTTAGCCTTAATTAATTGGTTGAATGATTTGCATACCTTATGTGTGAACTCTTAATTTTCTTTGCCTTATTTGTTTTACTCTGCTGAATGTTATATAAACCGCCCATTCTGATTTTTAAAACGCACGAACACACACGGAATAACAGAGAAAAATACTCACACACACTGATACACACAACTCTTACTTACACACTTACACAACTTAAGTTTCTTTGAATTGCTGCACTGTCTAGCCGGCTAAAAGCCAAGGCTAGACTCTAGGATTTCATTCGTCTTCACCTTCCTGTTTACTATATCCTTAACTGGTATGCCTCCATTTCTGTTATCATGTTCTCTTCTATATGCTATGTAGTTAGACCTCGACATAATTCTGTTTGCCCTATGTTTTCCTGTTTATTACTCCCTTAACTAGCATGCCTTAATTCCTGTCTTGTTCTACGTGTTACTATAGTTAGTTTACCTTAGCATATTTCTGTTTGATCCATGACACTTGTTTACTTGTTTCTGAAACTAGCATGTTTAATTCCTACTACCCTACCCTATTTTGTATGGCTGTTTGATTAGTCATTTTAACTTCAACATGTTTCTCTTTGCTTAATATATGTTTATATGGTTCCACCTAGTGATAGTTAAGTTAATTTCTGGCAATATAAAACTTTGTTTGATCCAATTTTAATGCTTTATGCAGAACTTGTTTAATCATGTTTGCAATTTAAGTGTTCTTGTTGCGATTGTTCAATTATTTGGGTCTATGTCTGATATGGTTTCTGTTCTATTTGCAGTCTTGTAATTTGAACCTATTTGCTTCTAAAAATCAGACTCTTTTTCTAAAACTATCCCCTATCCTTGTGTACTATTTTCAAACTTCTACTCTTAGTTATCTAGGGTCCTACCACCTCCGGTGTGAGCACTGCTTAGGGTCCATGAAACTCCTCCAAACTCTGACATACTGGGGCTGGCCTTCCAATATGTTACAAAACTATTTTTTTAAAGGCTCTGGTGTGAGCATTGCCCGGAGTCCCTGAGGCCTTGGGAACTTTGACACACCAGAAACCTATTTTGTGCATTACGGACTACCCGTGGACGTCAAATTTGCTTGAAGGCCTAGCTTCCAGGTTGACGTTGGGCCTGCCAAAGCTCCCTATAGTGTTATAGATAGCTTTGTGTAATTAATTTATATTGGTCTTTAATAATGGAATAATCCTTGTAAAAACAGATATGAGGTTATTAGTAAAAGCTGGGGAGGGATCTTTATATATATCTTTTATCAAATTCGGGTATAAATCATGCCTATAGGTTGTTGTGGTGATTCTTTATGTGCATGTCATTAGAAATCATGCATATAGGACTTATCTCATTACTTGTAATCCTGAATTTTCACACTTTGCATCCTAGAAATCCTGCTTCTAAGTCATTTATCAATTCTGCATCAAAGAACCATATTTCCAAAATCTCCCTGTGTGCATTAGAGATCATGTTTCTAGGATATTCTTTATTGAACTGGCTTGGCAACTTATTAATGCCTTTACTCACTTAGATATTATACCTAAGGAATGTATAAAATCAGTCTTAATACTTAGATATCATGCCTATAGGGAATAATGTTTGTAACCCGTTTCAGCACTTAGAAAGCATGCCTATAGGATTTAAAGATAAAATCTGCATGTTAAAATTAGTAACTGCTTTACAGCTTAGATACCATGTCTATAGGGTTCTGTCCGACTATCACTTAAGCAAGCCTGTAGGTTAATTAAAATTCCGGGTCTAAAAACTATGATTGCTTGTTCGAAATATGCCCTGATTAAGAGTATTAACAAAATCAGTAGGAAAACTGATAGGTACTCGTCTGCTCGCTTTAATAAAACTGATGTATATTCTATTTGTGCTAATTTAGATGTTCTTCCCATATGATCCTAAAATCATTTAAAATTGCTTGTTTGAACATCGTATATTTATTTGTCTATTTTCGGAGGTTAACATGAGCCCACTTAATTGCTCCTTATGTGACAGTCCTACTTGACTTTTGTTGTCGCTTAGTTTTTTCCTTTTAAACAACATAGGTGAGTCTAGAACCGTCTTAAATAGAGGCCCTAAACACCTCTAGGGCCAGAGGTCGAATCGTTACATTTTCTTTTTCTCTCATCTCACCCTTTATTATTATTAAATAATTTAATTTTCGTTTATCCTACCTTTTAATATAATAATTCTACCCCGTATCATAATTTTTTAAAATAATATTATAAGTTTATTCTTCATATTGCTAGTGCATGATATTATGAAATGACGACAAACGATACAATATATGCAATCATTGTATTTATCAAACGAAAAAATTAAATTCAATACAATACAATACTATAAATTATGAAACGATATTTAACAACCAAAGTGAAAATAAATTTGGTATGGTATTGATATAACATAAAAAAGAAATTGAAAATACGAAATAAACACCACGATATATAAAACCTACCACATCACACGCCTTCATAAAAAAGCGCGACTATACACAAACTGCAAAAACCGCCTCTTTTCACTTCACAGCAGCCTGCACCTGCAGCCAAGCAGCGAAGCCATGGGGAAAAGTGACGATTCAATTCAGAGAAGGAAGAATAAGAAGAGCAGAAAGAAACAAGATGATAATAAGCTCTCCGCTCGTATCTCCGGCATTATTGCTGCCAAGAAACGTCGTCTCTCCGGCAAACGCCGTATGTGCGAGGTCAGTTTTTTCATTTTAATTTTCTCGGGTTGTTTGATATCTTGATTTCTTTACATCAAATATGAGGAAATGTTATAGTGACAACTGGGTTTGAATAAAGATTCTAAAAGTAGTGAGTCATGAGTAGTTTTTTTTCCCTCCGTTTGGCAAGCTGTTAAATGTGAGGACTGTGAGGAAGGTAGAGGAAGATTTAGGTTTTAGTAACTTCTAGTGGAGGTTTAAGGAAGTGGGTATCCTTTTATTGTATATATAAAGATTTTATTTTTGATTGTTTAGGGCCTGAGGAATGTTGGACTTTTGAAGAGAAAGAGGAAGATTTAGGTTATAGTAACTTCTAGTCTAGGAGTAATGGAGGTTTAAGGAAGTGGGTATCCTTTTTTTTTGGGTTGTAAAAGATAATATTTTATTAAAAACTGAGTAGCATTACATGGAAACTTCCCAGCCATCCCATTGGGATCGAAACTGAGATGATTTACAAAAGTACTAGTGCTATGAACTGCAGTAACGTCCCCATGCTAGCTAATCTATTACAAGCATGCTCCGATATTAGCCTACCATACGATCTACCATCAGCATCATCCTTCAAAGCTGCCTCCACCAACTGAGTAGATGCATGATGGATGATTGTTTTATTCATGAGTTTTAGCTTGATACTATCCCTAGCCAACAGATGAACTACTGAATTTGCTTCTCTGAAGTTATGTCTGAGCAATGGAATCCCCAGTTGTGCCATTGACCACCTGCATGAGGAGATCAGATGATTATAAATTTGATGATTTTTGTCCAAAAGTGAAATTACCTCTGTTGAATCCGTTTCTATCTCGAGAGGCTGGAGCTTAAATTGGACTGCAACTCTTAGGCCTGTTTCCAGAGCAAGTAGTTCTGCATGAGTGTTGCTGATGACATTAGTTAGTTTTTGGAACCCTACTATCCATTTGCCATTTAAGTAAAGATAGTTTTAATTTATTGTTTAGGGGCCGAGGATTGTTGTGGATTTGGTTTACTTAGTCAGATTATGTTGGTGATATATCTATATGGAAGCGCATTGGTTTGATTATTGAGTAATTATCTTTCCCAATAACTGTTTGCTCATGTTGATTCATGATCAGTTACCATCATGTTTTTGCACTTTTTTTGTTTGTGATATTGCTCAAGAGGCATATGCAAGATTTAGAATAAGTGGTATTGGATTGGGTCTAGCATATGTGTACTGTCTTAATTATTTTGCCTATGTATATTGTATACATGGTCAAAACTGAAACCAATGGGTTATGTTGAACTCGTTGTGTAGGGCCATTGTGTTTGTAACTTTCTCTGATTGATTTATTGGCCTAATGGTGCTAATTTATGTGGTGTTGCTCTTTTTCTTACCTATCCATTGACAGGGAATGTGTTATAGTCTGCCTACACCCGAGGATCCCTTCAACGAGAGGCATGGAAAACCTGATTTTGTGAAGAAAAAGAAAAAGCAGATCAATTCGAAAAAGGACAAGAACCGTGTTAACAAGACTAGGGTCGCTCTGAAAACCGGAGCTACCGATCGTAATAACGCAAACGTGACGGCTGAAAATAAGATATCACAAAATGCTGGCAAGTTAGAGGAAGAGCTCCGCACGGCTGCTGCTGGGGGACGAAATGCTTTTGATAATCACATGGATGCTCCAACTAAGTTTTTAATTCTATGCTTGAAAAACATTCAGGACGGGCTTCAGCAAGATGGGACCTTCAATGATGGAGAGGACAAGCCTTTCTTCGTCCATACATGGGGAATTGAATTCTGGAAATATTTTACTCATGGCAAAGATATAATTGGTACAAATCAAGCCCATGCTACGGTTGAGCAAATTGCTTGGGTTGCAGCAACGGCTGCTGATGCCATTTCAAGCAAGGAGAAAGAAGGGATATCAATTAGCAGCCCGTTCCTTTTATTCCTTGTTCCCTCTCAAGAGAAAGCTGCTAAGGTCTGGTGCATTATTATCCAAATTTCCGTTGCTCTACTATTCGTAATATGTTTAGGATATTGTTCTGAAACTAGAGATATTTGATAAATTTGATTTCTGATGGCTGCGAAGTAGCTATTTTCTTAAGTTAGTTGGACTTTTAGAGCAAGTAATTCTGCTGAAAATCTTGACTATTGGATAGAAGGTCCTTAGAAAATCTTGGATTGGACATAATTGCTTTACAAATCTCCTGCTTCTTTTCTGTAAAACGATAAAGGTTCATTAACCAGCGCAGTGTATCGTTCTCTTTCTGTATATGTTGTCTGTGTATATATTATATGTCCATACATATGCTTTAAGTTTACTTGATAAATTTTTTATGTAGGTATCTATATGTATCTTTCTGTGTCTTTTTATGTCTTATTCAGCGTTTTAATTGATCCTTAGGTGCGGAAAATATGCAAGCCTTTGAAAGCTCTTGGAATACATACAGTGAGTCTGCATCCTGGTGCTTCCATAGACCACCAGATTCAGGGGTACTATTTCCTTGTTTCCCTCCTTTATCTTCCCTCCCTCTTTCTCTCTTTTTTTAGTTAATATTTTGTAACTTCTCTAAATTTGAAGTTATTAGCTTCTCGAAGTTGATTTATTTGTGTATTGCTTGAAAGATGTAAATGATATTTTTTTCAGAACCTTAGAATTATAGCTAATGTTTCTCTGCTTTGCATGTGATTTGTTCTGACAGTATTAAGATTTAGTCATCGTTATGGTTCATAAATAACTGCATTGATGTGTCATTAGCCCTCATAGCAACAACTTCTGGTTGTGTGACTTTACATGTGGCTACGTGTTTCTACTTTCTTGAACCGGTAATGTATTTTATTGGCTTAGAGAGGTCTTTGTTTGACCTGTGAAATTAACTTCTCTTCGCTTTTAAGTCTATCTTCCTTTTGCTGATATTGGATTGTCTCCAATTGCAATTAGTATCAGTAACGTACTGCTTTGCTTCCATGCACTGCCTTCTATTCCCATTTGCTGAGTTTTGCGCTTGTGTGCCTTCTGTTTTCTTTTGAAGAAATTCGCTCTTCCTTGTTTTATATGATTACACTTTATTGTTGGCAGTCTGAAGAACTGTGAGCCGGAGTTTCTTATATCCACTCCTGAAAGACTTCAACAGCTCCTCTCCTGTGGTGCCATTGATACTTCTGATGTTTCTTTCCTGGTAATATTGAGTATCTTGCATTTAACTTATTTTTCAGATGTAGGTAGCAGTTGTGAAAGCTAGAAACTAGATCACTGTGCTATCAAGTTAACGCACGAACTTCTCTTCTTTTTTTATTTCCACACCGCCCCCTATATATTTGATACCTTCTAAAACAATGAAACTAATAATCCTAACCCCGTTAGTCATTCCTTCAATTACTTGTTGATCAAAAAATTGAGTAAATTCAGCTAATCCTCTTGTGCCACCAACTAAGAATCTTCTATAAAAAGCATCTATGTCAGCACGATTATATTTTTATTTGGTCATTTTTCTTTTTCAAGTTTTAGCAAAACCTGGTTAGAGTGGCTAGCAATTTTCTCATTGTCTTCTCCATGAGGGAAAACAGGAGAAACGGTTTATTCTCATAAAAGAAAAGCTTCAAGAAAGCAAAAGGAATTGCAGTAACAAGATAGAAGAAAAGCAGGGAAGGAAACACCTTGCACAAGAAGCACAAACTGGCACAGAACTAAAATAGAACATGTCTGGATATGAAAACACGGTTTGGAGAAGGTTTTCCCTGAAAATAGCGGTATGAGACATGGGACGTGATGGATCTCGCACCATAGACTCTCCCTTCTTGTCCTTGTTCGAATTGTAATGAAGTTCAAAAGAAAAACAGAAAGTGACGAGAGAGATGAACAGAGAAGAGAAATAAATGTGGTCAAGGAAAAGTGAGAGGTTGTAGCTGATGGGATGGGACTGGAGGCGGGTCTTATTAACTCGATTTTTTTTTTTTGTACAAGGTCTCATTAGGTGGAGTAATATGCTCCAATGTTTCAAGTTTGTGTTGAAAATGTGGAAACATCTATAAGCTGGTCTCCAGTTTACACTAATTGATTTTCCGTTTTTAGTGGGAGGAGATGGAAAATTTTGAATTTTTTTTCTGAACCAACACTAATCAGATTTCTCACGGAGATTTGGCCTTTATGCAACATACTAAGATTTGAGTTTGGTGTGCCTGCCTGAATATTTGAGTTTTCCGTTTTAATTTGAAGTTATTAATTATGATCTCTTAGATAGAGATGTAAGATGAATATATATGGCATTCGTATCTCTAGCATTACATGTTATCCCGTTTGAAGATACTCATACCAGTCTTTGTATTTCAGGTCATTGATGGACCTCTTAATGAAGCTGGTTATGTTGATGCGGTTGAAGCCATTGCAAAATCTATTTCTGGAAAGCCACAAATACTGGCTTTCAGTGACTGCTCAGATTCTTCATCCAATTTTCTTATAAAGAAGAGTTTTGGAGAATCAATCTGTAGAATACCGCATGATGATCCAATAAATGGTCAAAGCATGGCTTTAGATAGTTGCGCTTCTAAGTTGTCAAAGGTATGTCTTTATTGGTTAAAACTTTAGTCTTGCACTTCCCATTATAGATTGGAAGAGATATTAATTAGCTAGGTGCATCTGCTGCATCAGTCAGTTAAGATATGTGTTTTAGCTCAACCAAAAATAATGGGAAAGTTGTTTACCTAGAATTCTTCGATATATGTTGTTGCTTTGATTTGTTTAATCTTGCAACTTGTCTTGTTTTCACTCTATTTATCGCGATCTTTGTGTGCAACAAGTTCTCTACTTACGATCTCTAACTTAATGAGAGTAGTAACTTTATAGACCTGTATGCCCATCTAACTTCAGAAAGTTTGATGCTTAATTTAGATGTCTTAATAAGTGACTTGTGATATCTATTCAATACGAGTTATATTTGAACCTTAACAGAGGATAGCTGGTGAGATGAATGGGAACAAAAGAAAATAAGGGAAGGACAAAAATAAAAAATAAACCAAAAGAAAAGAAAAATATTGTCAAGGTGGAAGTAGCTTGAGAGACTAGTGTAATCTATTTTAGAAACGTGTCTGGCAAGTAGAACATACTAGGATCGACGAAATGGGTATTTACCAGTTGTCTATGAGTAGATCTTTCTTGTGGCCGGTTAGCTTATAAAGTAGCTTGAGTTGGAGTGAATCTTCCATACGTGCTCCTTTTTATGTTTTAACTTGTCATTAATATATATATACTGATATTTGCTTCCGACTTCATTCC
The DNA here is from genome assembly GCF_000393655.2 of Nicotiana sylvestris. Taxonomy (NCBI): domain Eukaryota; kingdom Viridiplantae; phylum Streptophyta; class Magnoliopsida; order Solanales; family Solanaceae; genus Nicotiana; species Nicotiana sylvestris. The sequence continues at coordinate 163,121,404 of NC_091061.1, read as the reverse complement.
ACAGGCAAATGGAGCCTGCTCCCAGACAGTTGATACTCCATTCTTTCTTCCAAAGATTTAATCAGCATTTTCAGATCCTCTGGCATCATTCAGCTTTAATTGTAATCTTCTTGTTTTCACATGATTCTTGGTTATAGATGTTTTCAAAATATCCAAATGGAGAGAAGGCAATTGTTTCAATTTTGTTAATGTTGTTTCAAATGGAAGGCTCTTGGAGAGAATGATGTTAATGTGAGCCGAAGTCAATTGTAACAAGGGTGTAATCAAGGGAAATTTTCATAAAGGCACTATATTTTAGTAGTAATTAGCCACCTATAGATACCATTTGCTATATTACGGATTATAGATACCTTTTATGTGGTTATAAGTTGTATTTGATGTATTTAAGCTATTGTATTCATGAATACAGTAGTAAAAATAGGCGTAAATCAGGGAAGTCTAGCTAATCAGTTGTTGTATTCGACTGTATTCATGGAGTGAAACATGAGATTACAGCTGGACAGATTATTGTATTCGACTGTATTCACGGCGTGAAATAGGGGATTACACTGTTTTTAAAACGGAAAGTGAATCAATTAACATTAATAGATTCCTAATATAACGCAACAAACTCAATTATAACACACAAATTTTGTATTTTCAGTTATAAAAAAGATTCTCAACCGAAAAATACATCGAAAATATAGCAATCTTCAGAGAAAATTATATAATACATATGAATACATAAATTATATTAATTTAAAAAAAACTTATGAATACATTCATGACATATAGCGAGACAGTGAATACGCTGAAATACATAGAATACAACGGGATACATTGAAATACAATGAAAAGAAGACGGAGAATACAATAAAATACATGGAATACGGCGAGATACATTGAATTGCAATAAAAAAAGATAATGAATACAATGAAATACATGAAAATACATCGTAATACGTTGAAATTACATTGAAATATATTAAAAGAAATGTTCTTCTTCATCGCGAAAGATGAAGTTGTGGCATGGATGTCATGTGGAATTGCTCTGGATTGATGAAGTTGATTTGAAACTGAATTAGGGGAAGGCAAATCAGATGGAATAACAAGCTTTGGTTGCAATTGCGGAGGCGGCTGTAGCTATAGTTGTTGCATGCCGGAAACAACCGTCGCCGGCACTAAAACAGTCGTCGCAGGCGGCAAAGATAAATCCACAAATCCTCCTTCCTCATGCTTCTGTTTCACTACCCCAAGTGTCATTTGTGAAAATTGCTCCTCAAAATTTCCACCATTTTGATTCTCAACATGAACCTTTATCGGCAGTAAATTCATAGAAGACATAAACCCAAACTGTTTGGAATCTTTCATACTTTACACATAATATCACCAATAAAGTGTTTGGTTACCTTTTGAATCTTTCATACTTTGCACAAATCCGGTGGAAGGAGGAGGAGATCGGAAATTTTAATGGGATGTGGGAAGAGAATGTGATGTATCAAAGTAGAAAGAAAATAGTGTAACTGATTAGCGTATTTAGTGGCTTAGGGCTAGGAGGTAACCAAAATTAAATATTTTGCTATAAACTTTAAAGGTATCTATAGAATATAATTTTTTTAAATGGTATTTATTTAAAATAAATAAGGTGTTAACATTTGCTATATAGGAGGTAAAAATATCCATTTTTTCTAACTCTGTTCAAATTTGTACAGGTTGTTAAGACCCCTTGTTGACTTGACCCAACATGAAATGAATACATCAAATTATTGGGTCAAAATGGGATGGGTTAATATGCAACGCACACTCAAATATACAAAATCAAATTGAATGACATAATTTAACTAATAATAATAGGTCGAACTTGAGTCATCTCGGACTGGTTCAGTTATACCACAATACATTATTGACTCATTTGATCTAATTTATTCTAACTCAACCAAACTTTGGACAGAGTGAATCGTTGCCTATTTATTAATTTGATCAATTGACCCAACCGTCTATTTGCCACCTCTACTATGTTTTTTTTTCCATTCATGATATGCAATTAAATTGCATGTCCATTCCATCAGAACTGGTTTAGTGATATGAATCATGCGTAGCAAAATAAATTACTAAGGTACTACTTTTTTGAAAAGTAAAACTTGACTAATTGGTCTGGGGAAAAAAAACTTTGCTGCAAAGGAGTCCCGTGACAAAATGTGGATTTGAATTACTCTCTTCTTTCCACAACGTTGCATGTACTATTATTCACACGTCCCTATATATTCTCAAAACTTTGGAGTTTCTCATTTAAATTATTTAAGAATTTCCGCTATGTTTTTCACATTTTTCATTTTGTAATTTTTTAATTCGGATTTTGATATCTCGGCCAACTTTTCAACCAAAATACTTGCAGAAACGATTAAATTGATTAGAATAATTTTGATTTGTTTTTGGCTAAGCGCGGACAGTACATAAATTAAATGAAATTGGATTTAATTGGTTGGTAAACATTCTCATCATCAAATATTCGGAGTAACCCATTATCATTTTTAATGGACCAAATAATTGTAGAAAGAAATAGAGACATTAAACATAAGATTCAACTTCATATCGTGCCAGAGGCAGAGCCACAATGCTCTTACGGTAGTAACTTTGATTCAAATCATGTATTTGTCTTTTTTTTTTTTATTAAATATATATAAATATATTGCAATGACATTGTTGTTTTTTTCCAATTAATTTGGTTATATATTTCTTGTTAATATCGTATAGTAGTGTTGTCTCTGTATTTTTTTTATTTGTTTAGATATTTCTTGTAAACTTTTAGAAGAGATCTCGTGATGATTGTTAACGAGAATCTTGTGAAACAAAATTTCAAATCAATATGACCGAACATAAAATGCTTTGAAGGGCTAATGGTTTTGTTTTCAATAGGGGTGTACCTGGACCGGATTGGTTCGGTTTTTACTAAAACCAAACCAAACCATTTACATCAGTTTGGATTGGTTCGGTTTTGTCGGATTCAGATTTTCGAGGTTTTTTTGGTACCTGAATAATATGTTAATGTTACTTTTAAAATAAATTATAAATAAATATATGTTTAATAAAAATTAAAAAAATTGACAAACATATGATCTATTAAACTATTCTTATGATAGAATTTTCTTAATAACACATGATAGTTATTTTCTTAGTTGTCTGACAATAAATTTTTATTGTTGTACACTTTCAAAGTTAACCGAATTTAATAATTAAACATAAAATCAATATAGTACCTAAATAATGATATGTTTAATTTTTAATTATCGAATCACTTCAAATTTGAAAAAGATATAAGAATATAACAAATAGGGAAAAACAAAGAGATTGAGTGATAAGAAAGTTATCGTACAACACATTGTTTAAAGTTAATAAATATGGAGCACTTCATATTCTATTAAATATTACATCCCATAAGAGAATCCCAAATATTTCTAGACATTTTTTAAAGAAAATTCTATATAAAGTCTTACAAATATATATAAAATTATATATTTATATGTCGGTTTTGTTCGAATTTTTTTACTCAATACCAAACCAAATCAAACCAAACGTCATCGGGGTTTTTAATCGATTTGGTTTGACTTTTCGATTTGATGCGGTTATTCGGTTCGGTTTGTACACCCTAGTTTTCAGTTAGAATTTACTCGTTAGTGACAAACTTCAACTGTTCAAATAATATTTATAATTTTATATTATAGGAGTAATAGATATCGATTGACAGCTATTTCCAAAAAATTTAGTATTGGTTTACGATTGATATATCAAAAATCTGATTTATGAACTAATCGATCTTCAATACTTACCAATTCGCGAGGAGCCAGATCCAACAACAACAACAACAACAACAATAACCTAGTGAGATCTCACATGTGGGGTCTGAGGAGGATAAAGTGTACGCAAAATTTACCCCTACTCCGAAGGAATAGAGAGGCTGTTTCTGGTAGACCCTTGGCACAAGAAGGAAAGAGACGTTGAATCAGTAACAGCAAAGGAATCCAGAAAGATAACATCAACAATGCAATAACCAAAAAATAGAGAGCAAAATAATAACACTAAGCAGTAACAAATGCACAATACTATAGACGCAAGGGAATAATATGGACACAAAGGGCCACTAAACATACTACAACCTAACCTATGACCCTAATGAAGTATTAAGAAAACAACTGGAGCCACTAGCAGCCTAAAATAAAACACTATCATACTAGCCTCCTATCTCCTAACCTACAACCCTAATGCTCGACCTCCACAACTTGCTATCAAGGGTCATGTCCTCGGAAATCTGCATCCGCACCATGCCCTGACTGATCACCTCTCTCCAATATTTCTTAGGCCGCCCTCTACCTCTTCTCATACCTGTCAAGGCCATCCATTTACACCTCCTTATCGGTGCATCCATGCTTCTCCTCCTCAAGTGCCCGAACCATCTAAGTCTTGCTTACCGCATCTTGTCTTCCATGGGAGCCACGCCCACCTTCACTCGAATATCTTTATTCCTAATCTTATCTAGTCTAGTGTGCCAGCACATCCATCTTAGCATCGTTATCTCTGTAACTTTCATTTTCTTCATTTTCTGGATATGAGAATTCAAATTGAAGAATTCCAATGTTTCAAAAATATGCAAATTTTCCCAATAATAGAGGATGTGTTCGATTTTATTTTGTGGATAGTTTAATGTACTTTAACACATCATGCTAATTGGCCACAACTTAGTAACTATTACCTTTATGTAATTTTCTAGTTTTCCTTTTTCTAAAGTTGAGTTTAGCCTAAATTCAGTTGGAATGGAGAATTTCTTGGTAAGGAGGATTTTACTGTTTTAGTGAATTTATTCGATGTAAATTCAGATTAATTGGTCTAAAAATAATTTCATAATTTACTCTTTGCTAACTCGGTTCTTAGTTGGCTAACCTTGCCAATAAATTTTTACTTTTTATTTCATCAGATTTGGAAGAACTGTAATAACTCAATTTCGACAAAGTTAAAGATTATATCTTTTGGTAGAACAAAGTAAACATCAGACCAAATCCTGTTGGTTCCCAAAATTATCTAAAGAAAGAAATTTCATTTTTTTTCTTTATTTTCCATTTCATAATTTATTTGGAAAGCAAAACCTCGCATCATGTGCTCTTATTAGAAATTATCTAAATTCTTCATTGTTTGTATAAGTGCTCCATTTAAATCAAGATGAATTTAATAGTTAAATTTAATGAGTTTAGCTTTTAGTATTCTTAGCATTAAATCTTATTGTTGGAATCATGAGTTCAAAATTTATATATATGTATATATATAGTATAGAAAATACTCGATTCAGTTGAACATTTTTTTTTCTTTCTTCAAAATTAAAGCTCCATATGCCATCTGCCTCTGTTAAAACACCGATATAGTGTAAAGTATTTTGCCTGTCAGTGTATCTAAAATTAAATCTTTATAATAAAGACTTCCCCTCCCTTTTCCTTTTCGGCCTACAATACATCAAGGCTCTGAGTCCTTAACCATCTAATTGAAAAAGAGAAACTTCCTCGCATTAACAGCCTCATGCGCTAAGCTCCCGGGAAGGGTCGGACCATAAAGGTCTATTATATGCAATCTTATCCTGCATTTTTACAAGAGGTTGTTTCCATGGCTCGAACTCGTGACCTCTTGATCGCATGGCGGCAACTTTACCCTTCGCATCATTAACAAAACCAATTAATTAGAATTACTTTGCGTATATAAAGTTTTCTTTTGTAGACAGTTTCATCCACCTCCTACAGAAGGATATGTTCGAGTTTTCTGTTTGGTTGATGATCATTACAATAGTTCTGCTTGTGGGGCAATGGTTCATTCAAAGTGAAGAACACATATATAATATTTCCAGCTCTTGAACTTGCGCTTTGGCGTGGCACAGAAGCAAAAATCAAAGACTCTTCCCACACAAACCTAAACCACGAATTCCATATATCATTCCTCTTCTTTCCTTAAAGCACACATTTTATATTCTTACACACACACACACACTGTGATCATTTATAACACCTTCTCCGGCCTGCCTCTTTCTCTGGACATTCAAATTTCCCACTTCACACGTTGGATCAATCACCTTCCTTATATATGGACATGATTTTCTCTTCATCCGCGGCTTTGTTGAGTGCTCGTAATGGAATTACTAGCCAAGTTGGATTGTTTTGGCAGCAAACTAAAGCTCCTTTGATTGCGCCATTGTTAAGAATAGTGTTGTTTGTGTGTTTGGCCTTATCGTTTATGTTGTTCGTGGAGAGGCTTTATATGGGCATTGTCATTGCTTTTATAAAGTTGTTAAGGAGAAAACCAGAGAAGAAGTACAAATGGGAGTCAATGAAAAAGGATGATTTGGAGTTGGGAAATTCTTCTTATCCTATGGTTTTAGTGCAAATACCAATGTACAATGAAAAAGAGGTGCTCAACTTTAGCATATTATTGTAGCTGTTAAAAATAAAGGTAGTCCACTGCACTAAGTTCCCGCTATGCGCGGCGTTTGAGGAAGGGCCGGACTACAAGAGTCTATTATATGCAATTTTACCTTGCATTTCTGCAAGAGGCTGTTTCCACAGCTCGAACCCGTGACCTCCTGGTCATATTTTTGTAGTTGTGCTTTCAATAAATGGCTTAAAAATGTTGAAATCTTATATACTTTCTTTGATTTGTTACTCTGCAGGTTTATCAGTTGTCAATTGGAGCTGCCTGTAACCTTTCATGGCCAGCAAATAGAATTTTTATCCAAGTTCTTGATGATTCTACTGACCCTGCAATTAAGGTTCAATATTCCCTTTTAAATCTACCAACAAAAAAAAATGAAAATTGTCATCATTTCGACTAGTTAAAATTGAAACTTGTACAAGTGGAAAGTCCACAATTGTAGTAATTTCCAAAATTAGCATAGGCTATTACTAGGAAAACAATACTAGACAATGATCCTCTTCTTAATGATTTTACAGGAGCGGCAACTATACATAGCAAATAAAAAGTAAAAAATTAGAGTTTAACTTTTATATACTGATAATGTAAAAGAATTCTTGTATTATCTGTTCACCACGTAACTGTACATACTAAGTGTAATTAGTAAAAGGGCAGCCCGGTGCACTAAGCTCCCATTATGCCCGGAGTCGGGAAGAGATAGACCACAAGAGTTTATTGTACACAGCCTTACCCTGCATTTTTGCAAGAGGCTATTTCTGTGGCTCGAACCCATGACCTCCTACTCACATGACAACAACTTTACCAGTCACGCCAAAGCTACCGTTCACTAAGTGTAATTAGTAACCTAGAAAATAAAGCAGTGACCTATTGCAACATGTTAAAATACACTAATAGCGTAAAAATCCTTACACTGCCAGCATATATGGTAAATCCTGATTTAATTGCTCAACTTACTGTAATAAAACAACAGGCTTTGGTGGAGCAAGAATGCAGGAGATGGGCAAGCAAAGGTGTTAACATAAAGTATGAGATAAGGGACAACAGGAAAGGGTACAAAGCTGGGGCTCTCAGAGAAGGAATGAAGCATAGTTATGTGAAGCTGTGTAGTCATGTGGCCATCTTTGATGCTGATTTTCAACCTGAGCCTGATTTCTTGGAGCGCGCCATTCCTTTTCTTGTACATAACCCTGAAATTGGACTCGTTCAAGCTCGTTGGGAATTTGGTAAATGTCTTTAATTTCCTCTTTCTTTATAAAAATGAGAGACAAGTAAATGTTAAAATGAGGGGAACTCGCGCAACAATAAGGTTGGTTTTTTTGTGACCAAAAGATTACGAGTTCAAACCGTAAAAATAACCTCTTGTGAAATTTTAAGGTAAAGTTGCGTAAAATAGCAAGCAACACTAAAATTGTCTTTGTGTGACCAGGAAGTCACAGTTTAGGTTGTAAAAAATAACCTCTTGAAAATTACAAGGTAAGGTATAGTAGACTCAATAGTCAATGTGGTCCAGACCTACTCTGGACGCAACCTGTTCTATTGCTACTTGACTATGAAAACTTGTTAAATAGAGTGAAATTAATTGGTTGGTTGCACATAATTAGCTTGAGGGATATTTGAGACTTGGATGTTCCTTAAAGATAAATTGACAGATGAGTGAAATAACATGTAAAAAATGTTAAACAAGAGCTTGACATAAAACTAATGTTGGTATTGCAGTCAATGCTGATGAGTGTTTGATGACAAGAATGCAAGAAATGTCACTTGGTTACCATTTCACAGTGGAGCAAGAAGTTGGATCTGCAATCCATGCATTTTTTGGCTTCAATGGTAGGCTACCCCCCCCCCCGGTCGTCAGTCGGACCTGCAATCCATGCATCTTTTTGGCTTCAATGGTAGGCTGTCCACACACACACACACCCGTTCGTCTTCTTGATTAGATTATTTTGAGCATATAATAGAATGAGATACAAATCGCTTAATATTGAGGAGATTGTAATTTAGAGGAATTACTTTCATCTCTAATACAATTTCAGGTTCCCTGCATAGTCAGAGAAGTAAATAGAAGTAAGTAAGTAACAATAGTACTATAAATTCAGAAAATTTTAGCACCAGTAATTATGCTAGTTTACAAATAATCACTTGCTTGAGACTTTGGTATTAGAAAATGGATAATTTGAATGCAGGCACTGCTGGAGTTTGGAGAATGTCAGCTCTTAATGAAGCAGGAGGATGGAAAGACAGAACAACTGTAGAAGACATGGATTTGGCTGTCCGAGCCGGTCTCAATGGCTGGAAATTTGTCTATGTTTGTGACCTTAAGGTACAATAACACGTATCCGATTAAAAGATTTAAATTATATACACTGACCGTGTAAAAACATTTCATACTTTGAGCGTATTTTAACTCATTGTAGAAAGTGATAGTATTAGGAAAAGAAATCATTGGAATTTAAACTTGAAGTTAAAGGATAGACTGAAAAGGTCTAGGGATGTTCTTTTTATCTGATCAATAGGAAAAAAATTCTCAAGATAGTGGAAATGAAATGATGGTTCTCTATCTTACATTGTTATTACTATTCATTAAGAGTTAAAAATTTTCATTCTTCTTTTACCCTATTAGGTGAAAAATGAATTGCCAAGCACTTTTAAGGCGTATCGCTATCAGCAACACAGATGGTCTTGTGGACCTGCTAATCTTTTCAGAAAAATGGCCAAGGAAATTGCAACTAATAAGGTGCTCTTGTTGTTTGATCTTCAATCCTAAAACATGACAATGGAATTATTCAATACCTAAAATTAAGCTGTTTGATCACTGCAGAAAGTTTCTGTATGGAAGAAATTTTATCTGATATACAGCTTCTTCTTTGTCCGAAAGATCATTGCACACATTGTGACGTTCGTCTTGTATTGTGTTGTTATGCCTGCAACCGTTTTCGTCCCTGAAGTCCAAGTGCCTAAATGGGGAGCTATTTATATTCCTTCAGCTATTACTATTCTCAATGTTCTTGGCTCTCCAAGGTAGAGAAAAGGAAAACTTAACTTTGTATTGGCATGTATTTAGTTAATTCTTTGTATCTTTCTTATTTATGGATGATTTTTTGCAGATCAATGTACTTGGTGGTTTATTGGATCCTATTTGAGAATGTAATGTCCCTCCATCGGACGAAAGCAACGTTCGTCGGCCTGTTCGAGTCAGGAAGAGTCAATGAATGGATTGTAACAGAGAAACTGGGAGATGCTCTCAAGACAAAAGTGAGCTCAAAAACATCAAGAAAACTTCGTTTTCGAGTTGGGGAAAGGTATAACTTACTCCAAATATTTAGAAGTGAAAAAAAAATATTAAGACGAAGAAAAGAGAGGTTTGGGAACTAATTTGCTATCTTGTTTAATGGCAGGGTACATCTTCTTGAGCTTTTTGTTGGGCTGTACCTCTGGTTTTGCGGGTGGTACGACTTCTCTTTTGGGAAGAGTAGGTTCCACGTATACCTGTTCCTCCAAGCTGCAGCATTTTTCGTTGTTGGGTTTGGCTATGTTGGTGTTTTTGTTCCCAATTCGTAGTCTGAATTTGAAATTCTTGTAAAATTATGAAATGTTCTTTTTTGCTTTTTCATGTATTAGTCAAGGAGTAAGGCATAAGAAGTGAAATACCAAAAGGGTTGCTGGGTTTCTAACCCAAAAAGAATATATGGTAAGCATTTTAGGTCCCTTGTAATATGTTGTAAAACTCATTAAATATGATGACTACGCCTTTCTCACACAATAGAAGAATCTGCATTTTCAAATACGGTAAAGGGTATGGTGTGTCCTCTACTATTAACAATCGTTTAAGAATGACATTCGTTATACTATCGGGTCAAAAGACTCCTTACCGTTACACTATTAAACAAAAATGCTCCTAAATAGACGGAATAAACACGTATCACTCTCAAATTTAGTTGACCCATCCCCAATTTAAAATACCCAATACCTCTATTATTCGACCCGTTATCCGACCCTAAACCCCCTCCCCTAAAATAACCCCACCAGACACGACCCTCTTCTCTTCTCGAACCTCACATCAAAACTACTGGAAAAATTACAAAGCCAACACCACTGACTATCTCAACTCTCTCTCACTGTTTTCCTTCTTTATTTTATAACCACCATGAAAATCAGCGAAATCTACTACAAATCTTGGACAAAACACCACTGTCTTACTTTTGTTATCTTTTTCATGACAAAAAAAAAAATAACCATCGCATTACAAAGATGAACATTGTTGGGAATAAACCCCTTACCAAAATAATATTAACGGTAATAAAGCGGAATAATAATGTAGCACCGAGATACGGTAATTAACAAGAATAAAAGAGTAACAATGACACCAAGATTTTTACGTGGAAAACCCTTCTGAATAAGGGAAAAAAAACCACGACCCCGAGAGGAGCAACTGATATCACTATAGTAAGGAATTTTACACTTTGTAGGTCGGAGGTAAATACTCCAAAGACCACTACAACACTCAAAAGAAATAACCCTCTTTTGATATTCCCACCTCACTACAATATCGCTCACTCTCTATTTTCCTCACAGACTATTTTCTTATACCTTGTCTGTGAAACCTCACTCTTTCTTTCTCTCTTTGTTGGTGTGAAGAAATGAGAGTTGAAGCTCTCCTTTTATAGCCAAAGCTTCACCCTCTAAAGCCTACAATATTTGACAATTTACACACATTTTTCACAATTCAACAAAGTTGGCTACCAAACCAAAGAAATTCAACAAGGTTGGCTACCAACCAAACCAAGTCAACAAGGTTGGCTACCAAACCAAAGAAAACTCTTATTAGGCACATGCCTAATACTTCTTCAATGAGATGGACATCATCAATCTCCCCCTCCAGTCTCATTCATCCAGAGGAGGTAGCACTGTCTTCTAGTTTGAATGCATGCCGACAAGTTCTTTGCATAGCTCGAACTTGTTCCTTGGTACCACCTTGGTCAGCATATCTGCGGGATTCTCATTTGTAGAAATCTTCAAGACTTTTAGAGATTCATCATCTACCATTTCTCGAATCCAATGATATCTCACATCAATGTGTTTGGTCCTTGCATGGTACATAGAGTTCTTGCTAAGGTCTATTGCACTTTGACTGTCACAATAGACGACATACTCCTTCTGATGCAATCCAAGCTCTTGAAGGAATCGCTTGAGCCATATCATCTCCTTGCCAGTTTCTGTAGCAGCAATGTACTCTGCTTCAGTTGTTGAAAGTGCAACGCACTTTTGCAACTTAGACTGCCATGATATAGCTCCCCCTGAAAATGTAAACAAATATCCAGTACTGGATTTTCTGTTGTCAATGTCACCTGCCATATCAGCATCTGTATAGCCCTTCAAGATTGGATCAGATCCTCCAAAGCACAAACAATCTCCCGTGGTACCTCTCAGGTACCTGAGTATCCACTTGACTGCTTCCCAATGTTCCTTTCCAGGATTTTCAAGAAACCTGCTGACAACACCAACTGCGTGAGCAATATCAGGTCTAGTACATACCATTGCATACATCAAGCTTCCGACTGCTGAAGAATAAGGAACTTTAGCCATGTTCCCTTTCTCTTCCACTGTTGTAGGACACATCTTTTTACTCAACTTTAGATGACCAGCAAGAGGTGTGCTGACTGGCTTAGCATTCTTCATGTTGAAGCGTTCTAGTACACGTTCAATGTACTTCTCCTGAGATAGCCACAACTTTCTACTTGTTCTCTCTCGAACTATCTTCATCCCTAGAATTTGTTGTGCTGGGCCCAAGTCCTTCATATCAAATGACTTGGACAGATCTCCTTTCAACTTTGCTATCAACCCCTTGTCTTTTCCTACAATTAGCATGTCATCCACATACAACAACAATATAATAAAGTTATTCTCAGAAAATCTTTTGAAGTATACACATGGATCAGAATAGGTCTTTAGGTATGTTTGACTTTTCATGAATGAATCAAACTTCATGTACCACTGCCTTGGTGCCTGCTTCAATCCATAAAGACTCTTATTCAATTTGCACACCATGTGTTTCTTTCCAGCTACTTCAAATCCTTCTGGTTGCTCCATATAAATCTCCTCTTCCAAATCTCCATGAAGAAATGCAGTTTTCACATCCAACTGCTCCACTTCAAGATCTAGGCTAGCTGCTAAGCTCAAAATTGTTCGAATAGAAGTCATTTTAACAACGGGGGAGAAAATTTCGTCAAAATCAATACCTTTCTTCTGTTCGAAGCCTTTAACCACCAATCGAGCTTTGTATCTGACCAGCTTGCCATCTCCATCTTTCTTGAGTTTAAAGACCCATTTGCATTTGAGTGGTCTTTTACCCTTTGGAAGTTCAACCAGCTTGTATGTGCCATTTTTCTGGAGAGATTCCATCTCTTCTTGCATAGCTTTCATCCACTGGTTCTTTTCTGGATGGGACAACACCTCCTTAAGACTTTCTGGCTCCCCCTCATCACTGATGAGGACATACTCTGTGGAAGGGTACCTGCGTGACTCTACCCTTGGCCTCTCTGATCTCCTCAGAGGTTGATGTTGTTCTTCTCCCTGAGTGGGGTGCTCCACTTCCTCGACACCTTCATCAAGTTGCTCCCCCTGCTCAATAACCTCACCAGGTTGCTCCCCCTGCTCGGCAACCTCGTCGGTCGTACTTTCTGCACTTGTGGGATTGTTAGAAGTAGAAGGAATAGTAACAAAGTTAGGAATTATACCATTCTTCGCCTTTTCTGACATATCAGCAGCAGTTCTAACTTCACTTTCTCGGAAGACTACATCTCTACTTCTGATGACCTTCTTCTTTACAGGATCCCACAGTCTGTACCCGAACTCTTCATCTCCATATCCGATAAATATGCAGGGAATAGATTTATCATCCAGCTTTGTTCTCTGCTCTTTTGGTACATGTGCAAAAGCTCTGCAACCGAACACCTTCAGATGCGAGTAGGACACCTCCTTGTTGGTCCAGACTCTCTCTGGGATTTCAAACGCCAACGGAACTGATGGACTCCTATTGATCAGGTAACAGGCTGTCTGAACTGCTTCACCCCAGAATGACTTAGGCAGTTTAGCCATTCTGAGCATGCTTCTCACCTTCTCCACAATGGTGCGGTTCATCCTCTCGGCTACGCCATTGTGCTGTGGGGTTCCAGGAACTGTCTTTTCATGTCTGATCCCATGACTTGAACAATACTCTTCAAATTCCCTTGAAGTGTACTCACCTCCATTGTCACTTCGGAGACGCTTTAGCTTTCGACCCGTCTCCCTTTCTACTAGAGCATGAAACTTCTGGAAAACTTGAAACACCTGATCTTTGGTTTTCAAAATATAAACCCATAATTTTCGTGAAGCATCATCAATAAAAGTAACAAAATATTTGTTACCGCCCATTGATTCAATTTCCATTGGGCCGCAAACATCAGAATATACTAAATCAAGTATATTCAATTTTCTTTCAGACGATGTCTGAAATGAGACTCTATGCTGCTTACCAAATAAACAGTAGTCACAAGGTTTTACAGTTGTACCTTTGGCATAAGAAATGAGTGATTTCTTGGCAAGAATCTGCAATCCCTTCTCGCTCATATGACCCATTCTTTTGTGCCATAAATCTACAGAAATCTCATCTTGTGCCGCGTTCAATTCACCTTGGCATATTTCTGCATTTGTCCTGTACAACGTGCCACGAGCAACTCCCTTTGCAATCACCAATGATCCCTTAGTGAGTCTCCACTTTTGATTTGCAAAATAACTCTCGTATCCATCTCGGTCTAAAGCAATTCCCGAGATCAAGTTCATCCGCAAATCAGGTACATGCCGCACATCCTTTAGAACCAATGTGCATCCGACATTTGTCTTGATACAAATGTCACCAATCCCCGCAATCTTTGAGTAACTTGTGTTACCCATTTTCACTGTGCCGAAATCACCTGCTACATATCTGCAAAAAAGATCTCTTACCGGTGTGGCATGGTGAGATGCCGCTGTGTCAACCACCCATTCCGACTCTGGACCTGACAGGTGCATGCATTCCTCTTCCTCATTTATAAAGAGGACAACATTATCATTATTTTGCACCATGGCGGCTGTGTTGTCGTCATTCTTCTGGCCACTGGTTTCACCTTTGCCCTTCCTTGGATTTGGGCAATCTCTTTTGAAGTGACCTGGTTGATTACAGTTGTAGCAATTTCTGACTCTTGATTTGGATCGGTTCTTTGACTTCCCACGAGCTCCGGATCTACCATAGTTGTTCGAACTCCTTTGATAACTCCTGCCTCTACCTTCTGTGATGAGAGCCTGTCCTTGATTTTCAGGCTTCTTTCTCATCTTCTCATTGAGTAGAAGAGCCGATGTGACATCTTTCAACTCAATAGTAGTCTTACCATGCAGGATAGTTGTTGCCAAATTATCGTACGAAGATGGCAACGAGTTCAATAGCAAGATGGCTTTATCTTCTTCCTCGATTTTCACTCCGAGGTTGGCAAGCTGTGTGATTAGTCCGTTAAACACATTTAAATGTGACAAAAAATTCGTACCTTCACTCATGTGTAGGGCGTATAACTGCTTCTTCAGGTATAATTTATTTGTCAGCGTTTTGGACATGTATAGGCTTTCCAACCTTGTCCAAATTCCTCGTGCAGTGTCTTCATCAATGATGTTATTTACCACATCATCTGATAAGTGCAACCTAATTGCACTAGCAGCTCTTTCATCCAAGTCAGCCCAATCCTCAGCTTTCATGGTATCAGGCTTTTTGGAATCAACATCTAGAACCTTGTGTAATCCTTGTTGGATGAGCAGATCTCTCATCCTTCTTTGCCATGTTGAGAAACCGTTATCTCCGTTGAATTTTGCTACCTCGTACTTTACTCCGGACATTTTTATTTTTCACCAAGTATAGTACTACCGACAGTGAATAGTATTTCAGTGAACGAGCAGAACCTGTGCTCTGATACCAGTTGTTGGGAATAAACCCCTTACCAAAATAATATTCACGGTAATAAAGCGGAATAATAATGTAGCACCGAGATACGGTAATTAACAAGAATAAAAGAGTAACAATGACACCAAGATTTTTACGTGGAAAACCCTTCTGAATAAGGGAAAAAAAACCACGACCCCGAGAGGAGCAACTGATATCACTATAGTAAGGAATTTTACACTTTGTAGGTCGGAGGTAAATACTCCAAAGACCACTACAACACTCAAAAGAAATAACCCTCTTTTGATATTCCCACCTCACTACAATATCGCTCACTCTCTATTTTCCTCACAGACTATTTTCTTATACCTTGTCTGTGAAACCTCACTCTTTCTTTCTCTCTTTGTTGGTGTGAAGAAATGAGAGTTGAAGCTCTCCTTTTATAGCCAAAGCTTCACCCTCTAAAGCCTACAATATTTGACAATTTACACACATTTTTCACAATTCAACAAAGTTGGCTACCAAACCAAAGAAATTCAACAAGGTTGGCTACCAACCAAACCAAGTCAACAAGGTTGGCTACCAAACCAAAGAAAACTCTTATTAGGCACATGCCTAATACTTCTTCAATGAGATGGACATCATCAAACATGACCTTTCTATTCATTTGTCCTCTCAAGTTAATTCCATCATCGTTCATTTGTTCCAACTTCATATAACTTCAAATAATAGTTGATAGAAATTACACTAAAAAATTATTTTAGTAATTGCTATATACAACGCCAGAAACTTGAAGATGCCCTTCTTTTAAAGATTCCCTTCTTTCCATGTCCACTAAAAACCTGCTTGAAATTACACTAAAAAGATGCCCTTCTTTCCATGTCCACTACACATACGAATCTTGAAGTAAATTTCCCTATTTTAAAGATTCAATTTTTACAATCTGGGCTTATATGAATATCTTAGTATTTTCGGGTTTGTTGTGGAAAAGGTGAAAATGGTGAACTGGTTAATGTCTAAACGTGAAAAAGGTGAAATGAACTAATCCCAAAATTGGATTTAGTAGTAGTGGGTCGGGAGCAGGTTGTGTAAGTTTGGATTTGCATGTCAAGTATGTGGGTCGGAGCGGGTTCGGTCCAACTTTGGGTTATCAAAAAGGAACCAAATGGCCTTGAGCCTTAAATCAACGCCACGTGTACATTCCGTCAGTTTAGAGACATTTTTGTTTAATAGTGTAACGGTAAAAAGTCTTTTGACCCGATAGTATAACGAAGAACATTTTTAAACAATTGTTAATAGTAGAGTGACATATGAGAACCTTTACCGTTTCAAATATCAGCACTAGAATAACCAGCATATTCAAATATGCTGACGACACCTTTCTCGCTTCATCTTTTGAGACTTCTCCAATTACTCTGTGCATTTTTTGTCTGATTAAATACATGAAAAATAATTTCAACAGTACTGAAATAACACCTTTGGAGCCACTAAAATAACTTCATTGAAGAAAATCAGAGGCTTTTGTCTAGCAAAATGGTCAAATGTCATGAAATCTATAGAAACTGCTGGACTCAAATGAGAACACCAGCTTAACAGACTTGAACACATATCTTCAGGTCATCTATTCCTCTTTCAGAAAGGTTGGTTCTTCCAAGTAAAATTCTTACAGAAACATAAATATGTTTGCCTTCACGTTACTATACCGAAACAAATAACCAAGTTAGGATAATTCTGTCACATATTTCAAGAGCAGAGAAACCACTAGAACAAGAGTTGGTTGCCTTATCCCTCACCAATCCAGTAGTAAATCTTAACCATACAACCTTCTTTCCTCAATCATAAAGTCACTTCAAAAATATTTTATGAACAGCACATCTATGTCCTTTCATATTCTAACAAGGTCATCAAAAGTAGAAACAATCAAAACAGAGGACCCTTGAAAACTTCTTCACCTATCAAGACAGGTAAATAAGAATCCCTCCTAGTAATTGTCATCTGCACTATTCCAACTTACAACTAATCTCCCAAAAAAAGGCTGATGAGGAGAACTTTTGATTATTTAAATAAGCATCACAAGGGCATAGTAAGTAGGGTAGTCAATGACTACCTTTTTTAGAGCATATAGGGAGCTCACAAAGGCCACATACTAAAAACAACTACTACTACGACACCTCAATCCCAAGCAAATTGGGTCGGCGATATGAGTTCTCATTGTCTATGTCGCTCCATCCAAGAAAGAGCCAGATGAAAAAAAGAACATTTTTGGGGGAAGTTTGCTCGAGAGAAGCTTAACTAGCCAACACCTCCATTTTGAGCAAGGCCTCAAAACTAAGCAGATCCAGACTCTATGTGCACATACATATCCATCATAGTGATAACTTGACAAACACTGATTCAGTAACAACATTGAGAGAATTACAACAACAAACCCAGTGTAATCCAGAACATTGAGAGAATTCAGTGTTACATTTCCATTGCTGCACATTATTAATAAATCAATATTTCGGACTGGAGCCATTCAGACATCTGAGCAAAACTGAAAGTACATCCAGAATTATCTGGTAGTAAGGAAATACCAAGGACTTTGGTGAAACAAATATCTATTAATAAGCACTGACGCTAATCGCTTCGACTGATATCCTGGATAGTGAACAAGAGAATCTACAAAATTTAAACAAGCTTACTGCTTTAAAGAAAGTCATGTCAACAAATTGACTGGACCTGAAAGAAGATGTGTGTTAACAGGCTAGCTGAACTTCTTATCAATTTAAGTTGATATTCGTTGCGAACTACCTTTATGAAATTTAATCAAGATTATGTCTAAGGGCATCATACCCTGCTTTTATTCTTCTAATTTCTGATGACCCTTTTCTGAAATTGTCTCCAATATGTCATAGTGACCATAACCATGAAACAGGACATTAATAGGATTCTCGCCCTCCTTCCTATATTCTTCGCCATAATTTGATATATTTATTAAACTGCCTGAGCTTCTATCTACCATATAGACAGAAATTGGGGACCTGCAAAAAAATTAAATCAGGAAATATATTAACAAAATTAGACAACAGATTCTAGAATCAAAGCCTTAACCAGCGTCATGCATAGTCAAATTCACATAGTAAGCAAACAAAATAGTTCCTTAAGAAATTGCGTAGTACTTAATAAAGCAAGCCTCCTACTTGATTTAACTTGAAAGTAACAAGGCTAAAGTGGACAAAAAATGGACATAACTAACAATTCTTAAACACCATAAAAGAGTCTTCTTCCCTTATCCCACAACAGAAATGATCGTGTTAAGTGCATAAACAAGCCATGTCGTGCTATCATATACAACTACATGCATAGAATCACAATATAATGTGCTTTCACTCTTTTTTCCTCCCGGCAAAAGCTTATTTTCCTTTCTTCATACTTTTCTAATTGTAGCATTACTGCCTTCCATTGTGAATATACAACATCAACATCTCAAAATAGTTGGATATATAAATAAACATTGACAAAATGATCAATCATAAGACAGAAGCAGCACTCACTTGAGAACATGAGAAGCCATTAGTAGCTCTGGTTCTCCTCCCCACACGTATGGCTTTTCAATTCTTTCTACATATGCGTCAAAATCCCCTTCAATAAACCTACGTAGCATAAAAATAAAACATAAGCATAAACAATTGGAACTCCATATCCAGAGGAAACAAATATGAAATAAGTAAAAAGCAGATACCATTCAGCTTCCTTTCGCCTCTTTAACAGCTCATCAACAACCTGTACAATCCAAAAACAGTATTCTAATTTATTTCCAATGTCTATATTTTTAAAAGACAAAGCAAAAGAGAGAAATTGAAGATACCTGAGCTCTTAATTCATCAGCAAGTTCTCTCTGACGATTCTCATCAGGAGCTCCTTCACCATTTCTCAAACAAGCCATGTGTGCTATCGCTCTAAATAGACATCTCCCATCTGCTGGAACCCCTGTTACATTCACCTTTCAATTTGTCAATTTTCCAATCAACTTGGAAATTTAGACACTGGAAAACTCAACCAAATTTTTTCAAT
The DNA here is from genome assembly GCF_000393655.2 of Nicotiana sylvestris. Lineage (NCBI taxonomy): Eukaryota > Viridiplantae > Streptophyta > Magnoliopsida > Solanales > Solanaceae > Nicotiana > Nicotiana sylvestris. Next base: position 163,101,966 of record NC_091061.1, on the reverse strand, counting down.
TAAATCCAAATAATGCACTCCTCTAAGTTGCAGTCACCCGCATCATTTTATTCCATTTTTTCACATAGAATAAAAGGCAGCCAAGTGCACTAAGCTCCCGCTATGCGCGGGGTGCGGGGTGCGGGGTGCGGGGTCCGGGGAAAGGCTGGACCACAAGTGTCTATTGTATGCATTCTTACCCTACATTTCTAGTACAAGAGGTTGTTTCTATGGCTCTAAACCTGTGACCTCCTTCTTTTTCTTTTCTTTTTTCCACATAGAATAATTGATACAAAATAAATTCACCTAATTTGAAATCCTTGAATAATAGTAAAACAATAATAATATGGCGAATATGTGTTGAACAGATTATAGTACCAGTGACTGTATAGTTGGCAGAGTTTCGATCAGCCTCATCTGAATTAACAGTATTGCTACTAAAGCCTTGGGACATGTTCTCAATCGGAGCAACTACATCAGAATTAGAATCAGGTAAATCAAGAGATGGCGCTGCTAAGCAAGAGCAGACACCAAAAAGGAGCCAAGCTGAGTCAGGATTATGGAGCCAACGCGCTGGCCTAGTATCCCACGCCACATTCCACGACCCTTCCCCTTTCTTTGCCAGTTCATAATGGTGGTGGTGAAACACCGTATTCCGCCGCTTTACATCCTTATTCCTCCTCCCGGCGGGAAGAATCGCATGCCATATTGAAGCTGCGCCACCTCGATTTACAGAAGCTCCAAGTCGGCAATGGCTAGAATGATGTCGCCTCTGTAACTGATCCGAACCTCCAACTAATACTGATTTTGTCGGAGTTCCAATTAGTCGGTTATAAGCCGCCGGCGCTGAGCCGTGGGCGTGAGATAGTGAGAGTGATGCAAAGAGCCAAGGTTTAGGACGTGCACAAAGTACTCCGAGCATCACCGGATTGAAAAGCTCTGTAACTTTTCAGATTTTGATTAACTTAAAGCAATATAACGAAAATTATAAACCAAATTGGGCATCCATTGTTGTTGGTGAGAATTGAGAAGAGAGAGCTGCTGTTATAGATGAAGAAAATGCATTCTTCGACCGGTGACGGCGATAATTAAACCAAACTTTTTTAGTGTGTGAGAAACAAAATGATAAAAAATGAGTGGGTTTTTTAGAGAGAGAAATTTGAGTGGGACCCAATAGTCTCTTGTGATTTGAGATCGTCCTTGGGCATGCGGTTCCACTTCTCTGACCGCTATTCCCAAAGTACAATGATTAATTGACGAAATTAACCTCAAAGATCTAACAGTTGATTCAGAATAACTGAAGGGTAAATTAGTCATAATGTAAATTAGTTGGCTCTGTATCACGAATATTCGCTGGTGTGGAAAATGCTTTGGGTTGTTGAGTTACAGGGATTTCCATGCAACTTTCAATTATATCAAATTAACACCTAAATGATCACTATTGGTTTGTTGTAGGGATATTTATTCATTTAAATCTTCTTCTTTTTTTAAAATCACACTGAGCCTTGCTTTTTTCTTAAATATTTATGGTTGCCTTTAAGGTTAGGTGGCATATTTATATGAATACTTTTGGAATCATATGAACAACTCAATCAGATTGTCTTTTTTCTTCTTGTAGCTTTTTGTTTTATTTTATGTGCTCTGTATCCATTTTGGAGTTCTAATTAATTTGAATTTGTACGGTTCAAGGAGAAATTACTTTGTACCATAATTTTTTCCTCGAGACATATTAAGAATTACGGGATTTTATTCATCCCTCCATCACTTGAGATGATCTTCTCGTAGTTTATTAAACATCCTTGATGAAATAAAAAAAAACATTAGTATTTCCTCCGTCTTTTTTTTTTATAGTGTTTGATTAGATATGAAGTTAAAATTCTACTTCTCTTATATATTAAAAAAATTGTACTTGAAAAATATTGAAGTAATACTGGAGAATAATTTGATAAAAACCCATCCTACATTTAAAAGTAGAATAGTTTAAGAAAAGTAAAATCTTAAAAGTTATAAAAATTGTAAATTAAATATTTATAAATGGAATAGTCAAATGAGGTTTCAAATTTTGAAGAAGTTAAAAAAGAATGTCATGTTATTTGAGTCTGAGTATGCAATTACTTTAGAATTTGTCATCATTTGTCTGTTAATTTTTGTGATACCACCAAAACTCCATAATTCACTTAAATAACCAAATATCATACACGTACAGTGTTTCGCATATGTATTGGTCAAAATCTGACTGTTGCGGTCAAGCTGACCAACATCCCGTCCAGGCGGCAAGGCAGCGAAAGACGACATGGTCTATTCCACATTCAGCACTCTCGATACCCATCGAGTCAGAAGAAACAACTTTTAAAGGACGACCAAGGCAGACATAGTGTGAGAGAGCGTCGGACCAAGTAAATAGCAAATGTCCCATGACTATATATTGTAGGGGAAAATCTTCGATTAGAGGGATGGTTCTTGACTTCTTCCTCTCTCCTTAGTTCTTTCTTCTGTAATCTTCGTAATGAAAAGAAGAACAAATCGATATCCAGAAAAAACATGTAAAACAACCTCCCCCATTGATTAAGGGAGCCACAATGAAGAGTTTCAATAAGATTGATTACCTCTATTTCATCTCATGTACTATTTTTTCAATTAGCTCATTGATCGGGAATTTATTATGTTTACCTAAGATTTACCCCTTCATTTTCTTTAATTAATTTATTCAAAAAGGTTCCAATATCTTTTGAGTCAAACAATTTGGCGCCGTCTGTGGGGATTTCTTAGTGAAATTTCCTAGTCTCTTCCAGATCAAGACAAGAAATACAATTACTCACCGAAAAAAGCGCTAAGGCAAAGCCCAACCCACGCAGGGCAAAGGCGCAACATAGGAGGGGAAAGAAAGCTAAATACAGTCACCGAATTTAGGAATCATCTCCCCATCAACCGTCAAAAATGCCAGACAAAACGAGCAACGTTACAAACCTACTCTCATTCACCGATCCATCGGATGGGGGTAAGAAAAGTATCATTTTAACTCACTTTCTGCTCTTTGCTCAAGCAGGAACACAAGTGTCGTGCGGGCGAGCGAACGAGCAAGGAAACATCTCAATCAGAGAATAGGAAACTACTACAAGACAACCGAAACATCGCCCGCCGATGACACCTCCAGGCCGGAAGGAAGGAATCAGACAAGAAAACTCCAATGTGTGCACAAAACGAACATAAGCGAAACAGTAACGTTTCATACTCTCTGACATTACACTCTCCGGTGCAAATAATATCAAGCGAACTAGGACTCCACCAGAGAATGCCTGGTTTTTCAAAAACTGGGACTGACAACGGGTTACTATTTTGACAAGTTCGAAATAACACCCTTTAAGGCCAAGGGCCTTCGCCAAAAGAAGAGTTCGACCTCGATCGAACGACGACGGATTACTATTTTGATAAGTTCGAAATAACACCCTTTAAGGCCAAGGGCCTTCGCCAAAAAAGAAAAGTTCGACCTCGATCGAACAACGACGGGTTACTATTTCGATAAGTTTGAAATAACACATTTTAAGGCCAAGGGTCTTCGCCAAAAAGAAGAGTTTGACCTCGACCGAACGACGACGGTTTACTATTTGGACAAGTTCGAAATAACACCCTTTAAAGCCAAGGGTTTTCGCCAAAAAGAAGAGTTCGACCCCGATCGAATGACGACGGGTTACCATTTTGATAAGTTCGAAATAACACCTTTTAAGGCCAAGGGCCTTCGCCAAAAAGAAGGATTCGACCTCAATCGAGCAACGAAGGGTTACTATTTTGACAAGTTCGAAATAACACCCTTTAAGGCCAAGGGACTTCGCCAAAAAGAAGAGTTCGACCTCGATCGAACGACGACGGGTTACTACAATTGAACTAGAAATAAAGAAAGACACATAAAACTCTTTATGGAGATGGTTCTTCAATCTGGTTCATGTAGCTTCAGGTTTGCACACTTGAATCACACATGAACTGCTTACAAAAAGCCTTGCTAATTTGCTCTCAATTCACGTTTAACTTCTACGTTTTTGTGCAACCCTTGTAATGTGAGAACATCCTACAATTTATAGAGTTAGTAGATAAAGAAATAACTAGAGTTCTGATGCAACTCTTCCTTGGTGGAAGAGTTTTAGTTGATTTCAACTTCTAACTCCTTCCCTATCTTGGATAGTGTTCTCTTTGATTAGGAACTCTTTCTCCTTATCAATTATGTAACCTTTTCGATCAGGAGATATTAAATACCACAAGTTAAGCTTATCTCCTTCATGTGCATCCCACATGCTCGAATTTGCCCATTTTTATGAACCTGAGGGATGGACCTGGTTCATGTCTGAGTTCCTTTGTCAATCTTCAAAACTTAACCTTTACATGGGCTAACAAAGACAATATTTTTTTCACTCGGTGTCATCACCGCCACCATTTCCAGAGAGCAACTGTTGGTCTCTCTTCTCCAATTCTTCGCCGAGGGATCGAGCACCGAGATTCTCCCTCGACTATTCGTTCAACTCACTGCGCTTATTGTGATAGCGCCGATATTTCTCCAACGCCTTTAGGAAAATCTTCGTCCGAATATCAGCCCTACGAGCACTCTAAATTTCCATTATGTACGTCTAAAAACGAAAAGACAAGTTAAGATCGTATCATCTAGAAAAATAAAAGAAACATTAAAGAAAGGCGAAATATACCCTCAGGCCCATAGCGGCCACTTCATTCATCAAGTCGCTATCCGGAACGTTCCGGAGAGCCTCATTCTCGGCGGCGGAGCACAAAATGTCGAACTGCAGCACCAAATACTCCATGTCCCCCAGGAGATTAACATCCAAAGAGATCTCAAGAATACGGGTCGAGCCTCCTACATGAACCACCGAGTGGGTAATACCCTCCTCAAACATCCTAACATCATTAGAATCGAGGTCCGACTCGGATTCATAGTCTTCGACCACAATGCCCTTTCCTCTTTCAGCAATTGAAGAGGAAGCACAACCAAGTAAGGAAGATGAGGGTACTTCCGAAACCATAACGGCTGCCTCAGAAATCTGGCCCCCATCACGGCAGGTTGTTGATCAACGATAGTGGCAGGAATCTTTGTCGACGGGGTAGATACGACGGCTGGCTCCATCTCTACGGGCGTATTGGTATCAATCCCCGCCCCAGATCCTGTCAAGGGAGAGTCATCCAAGTGTATTACAGTTGGATGGGTTGTCTCGAATTCCACTCGCCGCTCTTGGACGACCCTTCTTCTTCCTCAGCACGAGGAGATTCACCCATTAGACAAGCGACACGAGTCGGGTCCTCAGTCTGAGAAGTGGCCTCCGCAGGAATAACCATAACCGCAGATTCAACTGAAGCAGCCCTCGATGAAAACCGTGGTAGGTGTTACATCATGGCGAGCAGATGATGCCGGCTGACGAAAAGCTAATGGAGGAGACCTCGCTCTCTGCACTTTCCCTGGCATCGACAAACATCACATAAGAAATTAAGTAAAAGGAGAGGAAAAATAGCAAACAGAAATGACATCTCATATGTAAGGGGCATGCGTCCAAATTTGTCATAAAAGGCCGACCATGTGCGAACCCCCGCCGTATGGGGAAGGATGGCACTCACCCACTCATTGGATACCTTCGACAGATGGAGGGGAAATTTCTCAGCTGCAGAGACATAATAGGGTTCAGTACTGTAACAGAAAGCGATCGGGCATCTCACCTACTAAAAACATAAGAAACTTATGTGCAAAGTTCCACTTCTGATGGAACCCCGTTGGATCTGCCACAATGTGCTCGGTCCGCACATAGAAATAATTCTCGTAGAAACGACGGTTAGCCCTGTCATCCATTTTCACCACCAGACTTTTCGACCCCCGAGGACGCATGTGAATCATCGTGCTGCGAATAAGTTGAGGGTCGAAGATATTAAGCATGTGATCCAAAGTGATCTCACGATCGGCGAGTTCCACGAACTTGAGCAATATAAGGAACATCTTGTACAAGTACGGTGAAAGTTGGGCAGGGCATACCTCATAAAAATGGCAGAAATCTACAACCAGGAGAGGGAGAGGAAGTGTGTATCCAATAAGAAAGGGGTAGACATAGAACACGTAGTACTTGGGGCGATCAAAATGGACTATGTCGTTCCCTACCGCCGACCGCATGTCAACGTAACTGGGGATTCCCCACCTAGCTTTCAACTCTACAATGTCTTCTTCTTTTATAACAGAGGGGACAGGTTTCGGCTCTACCCCGGCGCGACTACAGAAGTTGGTCCATTCTCTCCCAGGACGAAGCAAGATCTCGGCTACCGACGGGACCTCCTCATCTTCCACCACTTCTACTCCTCCGGTGGCTAGAGAAATATTTTCCGGCGTCGGAATTGTAGCAGGGAGATTAGTGCGAGAAGAATCACCGACCATTTTTTTAAGATGGTATGGCAAAAAGACAATGGAAAGGAATGATGAAAGTTTTTAGTCAACTAGGGGCGAATGAAAAATCGAAGTATCATGAAGAAAGTATATTCGCAAAATTCTTTCAAGCAAAGGGCAAAGAAGTGTGTCAATCGAATGATGTGTTCCTTCTATTTATAAGAGACATAAATCCTCCAAGCACGAAAACCAAGAGTCGCCAATCGAATTTGATAGGGAACGAAATGTTTTGGTTCCCCAGGAACGTGTATCATAATGGTGGCAACCACGAAACAACGCTTCAATACCAAACGACGTTTTGATTCCGAAACAACTGCAACGGTCCAAGGATATCGAAAGAGCGCAGTCATCCCACTTGAAACCTAAGAAGCATAACCAAGGAACAAGTAGTCAGATTTCTCTCGAATTCGTAGCAATCATGATCCGTCTGCTTGGCCCGACAAGGGATGACCCCGACAGACGAAGGGACTAACTGTATTGGTCAAAATCTGACCGATGCGGTCAAGCTGACCAACATCCCGTCCAGGCAGCAAGACAGCGAAAGACGACATGGTCTATTCCACATCCGGCACTCTCGATACCCGTCGAGTCAAAAGAAACAACGTTTAAAGGACGACCAAGGCAGACATAGTATGAGAGAGCGTCGAACCAAGTAAATAGCAAAGATCTTATGACTATATATAGTAGGGGGAATCTTCGGTTAGGGGGATGGTTCTTGACTTCTTCCTCTCCTTAGCTCTCTCTTCTGTAATCTTCATAATGAAAAGAAGAACGAAGCAATCTCCAGAAAAACATGTAAAACAACCTCCCCATTGATTAATGGGAGCCACAATGAAGAGTTTCAATAAGATTGATTACCTCTATTTCATCTCATGTACTATTTTTTCAATTAGCTCGTTGATTTGAAATTTATTATGTTTACCTAAGATTTATCCCTTCATTTTCTTTAATTGATTTATTCAAAAAGATTTCAATATCTTTTGAGTTAAACATTGTACTCCTAATTTGAAAATCTTACGTAACTATTTGTTAGATTTGACTTCATTAGGGCATGGAGTCATATGTTATATTCTACAAATTCAAGTTCAAGTGAGACTACTTTTTTTTTTTTCCTTTTTTCTATTTTGGCCTTTCACACCCCAGAAAAGTTTTTTATTTTGAAAATTAAAAGTCGATAATTGGCGAAAGACGAAGTATAATTGGTCTTAGGCAAAGAACAAGACTCATGCTGTCATACACAAATACAAAGATCTTTATCTCGAGGATATGCTTAAGGAAATTAAATTTATTTTTCTAACAGGCTTAAGCCATGTAGAGGTGCTTTGTTTTCTGTTGTTAAAGTTTTTATTTTTAGTATCTCCGATATGACCTTTTGTATTATTGTTCTCCAATTCAAACCTGCTGAGAATTGTTATATATTGTTATTGTTGTTGCTGCTTAAGCCATGTGCTTATGAAAATATTAAGATTTTACTTAATTTACCAAAATACAAAAATAATGATAAACTGCGGATGAGATAGCATAATAAAAGCATATGCCTTTCGATTAATAAAAATTAATTCAAAATTTAAATTCGATGAGTTTAAAATTTAAGAATAATAGCATTGAACTTATTGTACTTTTCAATTTATAAGTTCAAAACTAATACATATTGAAATTTTAATGATTTTTCAGATATATAAATTTGAACTTTATATCAATAATATTATATGTGGTTGAATTCGCGGCAGAAAAGCTGCAATCGCCACTTCCTTTGAATCGTTAATTTATTAGTCATAGAATCGTCTTTCCCACTCCCAAAAAGTTAATTACTTTTAGGCTGATAATTAAGGTTTTGACTTTGGAAAAGGGAATAATAAATAAAATCCAAAAAGAAAACAAAAAAGTGAAGGAGTATTCAATGGCGTAGAAGGTATGAACGTGGAATACTAAGAACAGCTAAATTTGCTTAACGAACATCGGTTGGAATTTAAACGTACAAAAAAGGAAAAAATAAACGCCCCAAACCTCGAAAAGGAAATATATAGGTGATGTTGACAAAGATATGTTCCAAAAATTACATGGCAAAGTTGAACACCTTCTCCATTTCTAAATATCTGTGTTTCCTTTATTTTAAGTTGGACTTCTATAACTTTCATGACAGTGACATTCACTAATACTATGGTGGCCAAGACCTCATAACTTAGGTTGCCTTCTCTGGATTATATCCTCCTAGCCTAATGTTAACGTTTTGGTACAACGATTTAACCAGACACAGAACCAAGATTTCGACTTTATAAGTTATAGATTTTAGAATGACAATTTTAAGTATTAATACCTAGAAGGGCAGTTTGGTGTATAAAGTATCTCGCATTTGCACAGAATATGATGTAGATCACAGCATAATGTAAGCATTAGTGGATGTTTTCGCGACTAGGATGTGTGACCTATAGGTCACACGGGGATAATTTTACTATTGCTCAAAGGCTACCCTTCCAAGTGTTAGTAGTTGCTGGATTCTAAATTTAATAGTATATATTTATATAAAAATTTAACACAAATATATTATTTGGATAAAACTACTAGGTTCTACCAAACCTGTATCTAGGCTTCCACCTCCACCCATGCTCATCAAGTTTTCTTTCAAAAGTTGAACCGTCTAGTATACGAAAGTACTTACTGATAGGACCAAACTTATTGTTGTATGTGAAAGTAAACAAAACAAAAGAAAGAAAAATCAAAAAGAGATGAAAATATGATGTAAGCACTTACATCGACATTCTTGTGATGTAAGCACTTACCTCGGTATTCTTATGATGTAAGCGCTTACATCGGCATTCTTATGATGTAAGCGCTTACCTCGACAGGACATTCAAATACCTATAAATAGGGGGTCTACATTTTCATTTGTAGATCATCCCAAAACTTCTTCTTTCTCTCTTCAATTAATAAAGAGTTTTTCTTTGTGTGGCCGTGGAGTAGGCAAAAATTGCCGAACCACGTAAATCTTGTCTTGTCTTGTGCAATTTATTGTTTTTCTCTCTTAAATATCCTTTTCCTTCTATTATCTTGACACGCTTCCCAACAACTGGTATTAGAGCACAGACACTATATTTCTGGTAGAAAAGTACGGTATTGGTGCAGGTACTATTCACAAGAATAGTGCGACACTATTGATCATCATTACTATTCACAAATACTATTCACATAAATTATTTTTTGTGAAAAATGGCATCGGAAGAAGGGAAGGTTAAGATTGACAAATTCATTGACAAAGATTTTGGATTCTAGAAAATGCAAATAGATGATTATTTGTACCAGAAAAAATTACACTTACCTCTGACCAAGGTGAAACCAGAGACTATGTCCAAAGCGGATTGGGATCCGTTAGATCGGCAAGCTCTTGGTGTGATTCGTTTGACACTAAAACGAAATGTGGCGTTTAACATCATTAACGAGAAGACCACTACATGCCTGATGAAGGCGTTATCAAATATGTACGAGAAGCCATCTGTTTCAAATAAAGTCTATTTGATGCGTCGATTGTTCAACTTAAAGATGACAAAAGGTGGATCAGTCACGAAACATATCAATGAGTTTAATATAATATTAACTCAGTTGAGTTCTGTTAATATAACAATTGATGACGAAATCAGGGCGTTGGTTCTACTATCATCTCTACCGGAGAGTTGGTCCGCAACAGTAACTGCAGTTAGCAGTTCATCAGAAAGTACCAAACTCAAATTGAATGATATTAGAGACTTGGTTATAAGCGAAGATATTCGCCGAAGAGAATCAAGTGATTCCCCAGGATCTACTTTTAGTACCGAAAGCAGGGAGAGAATCAACCAAAGAGGACAGAGTTATGGTCATGGCAGATCAAAGTCAAGGAGAAGAGGACAATCCAAAAATCACAAGGACATTACTTGTTGGAATTGCGATAAAAAGGGTCACTACAGCAGCCAGTGTATAGAACCAAAGAAGAAGAAGGAAGAAAATTCAGCAAATGTAATTGCTGAACAAGTCGGTGATGCACTATTTTGTTGTGCAAACAGTCCAATCAAATCTTGGATTCTGGACTCAGGTGCATCCTTTCACTCTACATCATGCAAAGAATTATTGCATAATTATATTGCTGGAAAATTTGGGAAAGTTTATCTAGTAGACGGCGAATCTCTCGACATTGCCAAAAAGGTGAAGTTCATATAAAGACTTCACAAGGCACGCTATGGAAATTTCAAAATGTACGACATGTTCCCAGCCTCAAGAAAAATCTGATATCTATGGGTCAGATTGACGGTGAAGGATATAAAACAACACTCAGCAACGGATCGTGAAAGATAACCAAAGGGAATTTGGTTATGGCACGAGGCTTCAAAAGGGGAACACTGTATGCAACTGCAATACAGAGAGATACTATAGCAACAGTTGATCAAGGTCGTGATACAATATTGTAGCACCGGAGGCTCGGGCATATGAGTGAGAAGGGAATGAAGCTTTTGGCATCCAAAGAAAAGTTGTCAAACCTAAAACATGTTGAATTAGGTTTGTGCGAAGATTGCATTTACGGAAAACAAAAGAGAGTTAGTTTCTCAAAGGTAGGAAGGACACCAAAGAAAGAGAAGTTGGAACTAGTGCATACAGATAATGCTGTACTGTGGGCCGGCCCGAACCGGACCGGACCAGGCCCGCGGTCTTAACGGGCCTCACGGGCCTGGTGGGCCGGTCCTGGTGGTCTCTTAAAGCCCGGGGCGGGCTGGTCTTCTTTGGTAAGCCCACGAGCTCGGGACCGTTTAGCCCGGGACCGGCTGGCGGGCCTGGTCCGGGCCCAGCGGGCCTAACGGCTATAATTTTAATTTTTTTTTTTAAAAAAACAGCCCAACGGCCATATTTAAAAAGTAGCCGCTTGGGGCTTTTTTTTACCGTTTGGTAGTTTAGAAAATGGCCATTTGGCCCCCAAACTTTATTTTAACCCCAAACTTTATATAATTACACTTTTCCCCATTTTTCAACTATAAATACCCCCTCATTCTTTCATTTTTATTCACCAATTCATCAATATCTCTCAATCTCTCTCAATCTCTCTACTACAATTACTTAATCTATTGTTGAAATTTCGTGAAAAATTGTGAAGTTGTTGAATTGAAGTTTTCAAGTGTTCAACGATTTTCAATTTTCAAGAAGTTGTTCGGCAATCCGGTAAACTCGTTTCAACTCTTACGTTTTAAGAATATATTTTTGTGTGGTTTAGATTGCATAATTATAATTAATATGGCATTTTCTTTGAAAAAATATTTGGTAAAGGAAAAAATAAAACCGGTGAAAGTAGTGGCCAACCAACTACCCTTCCCCCGGCTCCCCGACCTAGAAAAGATAAGCAAGTTGAAAGTAGTCGCCGGTTAACCCTAGTACAGGTTCAAATCTAGTTCAACCAGGAATTAACACTGTCACCGGAGGTATTTTATATTACGATCCAAATAGAGATCGTGAAGAATTAGCAAAGATGATTACTGTTATGTGCTTACCTTATACTTTTGCATCTAATCCTAATTGGGTTCATTATATTAGAAGAGTTTTTAATCCTACTTATAAAGGTTGGCCTCGCGCAACAGTTAAGAGTGATATTTATAAATTCAAACATGAATATGAACAATATTTGCGGTATTTATTTACTCATATACCTAATCGGATTTCTATTACTACTGATATTGGTAGAAGTGGTAATGATTGTGATTATCTAACTGTTACAAGTCATTGGATAGATGAGGAATGGATAATGCAAAAACGCATAATTGCATATAGAATAATTAATTCGCGTCACACAGGTAAGTTTATAGCTAACACTGTTGCAGATATTTGTAGATATTTTTGCTTTAGCGATAAAATAATGGCAATTTCAATGGATAATGCTTCTAGTAACACTAGTGCTATAGGCATGCTTACAACAACACTAAATCCTGCATTTACTAATATTTTCCATGTTAGATGTATTTGTCATATTTATCATTTAATTGTCGGTGATGGTATGCGAATTTTAAACATAGAAATTGAAAAGGTTAGAATGGCTCTTAATTGGCTTTTTTATTCAAACCGTAGAAGTAGACTTAGAGAGTATTTTAAAAAATGTGATGAATATGGCCTTAGAGAAAGAAAGGTTCCTAAACCTTGCCCGACTAGATGGAATTGTATGTACGAAAGTTTAGTAGTTGCATATGAATATAGAAACCCAATTAATGCAACGTTTAATTCTCGGGTAGGTGGTGAGGATGATGATGAAATGCTTACTACTCAAGATTGGACGAATGTTAAAATTCTTTTAGATTTTTTAGAACATTTTCAAATTGCTACAAATGCATTTTCTGGGCAATATTATCCTACTATTTCAAACTGTTTAGTTTATATTGCAGCACTATCTGATTTGTTTGTTGAATTTGGTGAGGGTGAGGACATTTATGAACTTGCTATAAATGAAATGAAACAAAAGTTTAAAAAATATTTTTTTCCTATCAACTTGCCTTAGAGCATGCTAGGCCAACTATTCCAACCCCTACTTCGTCTAGCTCACAATCGTCTAAAAGAGCTGCGGGCTTAAAAGCTCTTAAATCTTGGACGGAGTTCAGGGGTTCTCAAGGTGATAATTATGATGAAACTTCACATCTAAATGAGCTTCAAGTTTATTTGTCTCAGGGACTTGAAAAGGAGAATCCAGACGGCTCTTTTGATCTTTTGGAATGGTGGAAGGCAAGGGAAAAACATTTTCCGGTTCTTGCAAGGATGGCTCGGGATATTTTATCAATTCAAGCTTCAACTGTTGCATCAGAGAGCGCTTTCAGTCAAGCAAGACTGCAAATAGGTGATCATAGAGCGTCTATGAGGGATAGCTTGGAAAAATCAGTACTGTTTAGAGATTGGATCCGCTCGGAAAGAAGAAACTTTGGAATTGCAGAATCACAATCGGCGATAGATGAAGCTTATGAAGAAATGATAGCGGAACTTGCGGAGGATTCGGCTTCGCCCGGAAGTGGTGATGAACAAGCTTCTTTTCCACCACCACCAATGCAACCTCCTCCGAACCTTGAAGGATTTATGAGATTTGTTAGAGATAATACATAGACTAATATGTAACTTGTATTTTGGCACATCTTCCTTAGTTTTTTTCCTTCTAATGGTGGTATTAGTACCTTGTTGTGCTCATTCCATTGGGGGAAGGATGACTAAGAAAGATATGCCATTTTTGGTAATAAAATTTATTGCTTCTACCCTTGAATATCTTTTCGCAATATTTCTTTGTCTTTACTTAGAAAATATATAAGAGAATATATATACATAAGATACAATATATACTACAAGAAAATATATAAGAGAATATATATACATAAGATACAATATATATACTACAAGAAAATATATAAGAGAATATATATACATAAGATACAATATATATACTACAAGAAAATATATACATAAGATACAATATATATACTACAAGAAAATATATAAGAGAATATATATACATAAGATACAATATATACTACAAGAAAATATATAAGAGAATATATATACATAAGATACAATATATATACTACAAGAAAATATATAAGAGAATATATATACATAAGATACAATATATATACTACAAGAAAATATATAAGAGAATATATATACATAAGATACAATATATATCTTATAAAAATATATAAGAGAATATATATACATAAGATATAATATATATACTACAAGAATATATATACTACAAGAAAATATATAAGAGAATATATATACATAAGATACAATATATATACTACAAGAAAATATATAAGAGAATATATATACATAAGATACAATATATACTACAAAAAAATATATAAGAGAATATATATACATAACATACAATATATACTACAAGAAAATATATAAGTAATAAGTTATAATATATATACATAAGATACAATATATATACTACAAGACAATATATTATGCATGACAATTTAGTGTTTTACTATTGTTTTGTTATTTTTCTTTTTCGTCAAGCACTTTAATAATTAGATCTACATATATACTACATATATATTTTTAATATACCCATGATACTACAAGAAATTGCCTTAAAAAAAATCCGCTAGGCCCGCGAAGCCCACGAGCCCGACCCGTTAAGCCCAGGACCATGTGGGCTTAGGACCGTCACGGGCCGGTTCCACCCGTTGAGCCCACGAATCCCGGGACCGCCAGAGCCCAGGCCCACGAAGCCCAAGCCCACGAAGCCCGGCCCATTTGGCCCACGAAGGCCCGGCCCCGGCCCAGAATACAGCACTACATACAGATGTGTGGGGACCAGCTCCTGTAACTTCTCTAAGAGGCTCACGCTATTATGTCACCTTCATTGATGATTCCACAAGAAAGGTATGAGTTTATTTTCTGAAAAATAAATCTGATGTGTTTGTTACCTTTAAAAGATGGAAAACTGAAGTTAAAAATCAGACAAGTCTAAAGTTAAAATGTCTGAAGTCTGACAATGGAGGAGAGTATGATAGCTAAGAGTTCAAAGAATTTTGCTCGGAGAATGAGATCACAATGATCAAGACAGTTCCTGGAACACTAGAACAAAATGGTGTTGCTGAGAGGATGAACATAATCCTGAATGAACGGGCCAGAAGTATGAGAATACATTCTAGATTGCCGAAGTATTTTTGGGCTGAGGATGTTAACATGGCAACTTACCTCATAAATAGGGGCCCCTCTGTACCGCTGAATTTTGAAATTCCTAAAGAGGTATGGACAGGAAAGGAGGTAACTCTCTCACATCTGAAAAGTTTTGATTGTGTTGCTTATGTGCATGAAAATCTAATGATAGAGATAAACTTGATCCTAAAGCCAAGAAATATTTCTTTATTGGCTATGGTGATGATAATTTTGGTTATCGGTTTTGGGATGATCAGAATAGAAAGATCCTAAGACACAGGAATGTCACATTTAATGAAAATGTGATGTACAAGGACAAGCTTCAAGTAGAACCAACCAACACCAACAAACAGACAATGTCTGAAACAGTTAAGTTAGAAGAAATCTCAGAAAATGAAGTGGCTAGAGGGATTACAACTGATTCTGAAATTGAAGATGAAGAACCAGAAGCCGAATTTGAAGAAAAACTAGAAGCCGAACCCTGATCAGAACCAGAACAGGAACCAGAGATAGAATCATATGCAGAACCAAATCTGGAATCAGGACCTGAATCAAATTCGGATTCTGTTACTCATGAACCTACATTGAGGAGATCTAAAAGAGTCACGAATGCTCCAGATAGGTTACCTCTCTCTCTTCACTATTTACTTCTAACTGATGCTGGAGAACCAGAGCATTTTGTCAAAGCAATGCAGGTGATAGACTCTGATAAGTGGAATCTAGCCATGAAAGAAGAGATAAATTCTCTTCAAAAGAATAAAACATGGATACTTACGGAGTTACCAAAAGGAAAGAAGGCATTTCATAACAAGTGGGTGTACAGAGTCAAGGAAGAGCATGATAGTAAGAAGAGATACAAAGCACGATTAGTAGTAAAAGGCTTTCAGCAGAAGGAAGAAATTGACTACACCGAGATCTTCTCTCCTGTTGTAAAAGTAACTACTATCAAGTTGGTGCTAAGTATCGTAGCTGCAGAAAATTTGCATTTAGATAAGCTAGATATTAAAACTACTTTCTTGCATGGTGACCTTGAAGAAGATATCTACATGAAGCAACCTGAAGGTTTTCAAGTTTCTGGTAAAGACAACCTTGTGTGTAAGTTGAAGAAGAGTTTGTATGGTTTGAAACAAGCTCCCCGACAATGGTACAAGAAATTTAATGGATTCATGCATAAAAATGGTTTCACACTATGTGAGATGGACCATTGCTGTTATATCAAAAATTTTGATGAATCCTATATCATTTTACTGTTGTACGTTGATGATATGCTAATTGCAGAATCTAGAATAAATGAGATCAATTTGGTTAAGCAACAACTGGCAGAGGAGTTTGAAATGAAAGACTTAGGACCAGCTAAGCAAATGCTTGGGATGAGGATTAGCAGAAACAGGTCGGAAGGAACCTTAAAGTTATCTCAAGAAAAGTACATGCAGAAGGTACTAAGCAGGTTCAGTCTTCATGATGCAAAGCCCAGAAGCACTCCACTCGGAAGATATCTAAATCTGTCAAAGGACCAATCACCTAAGACAGATGAAGAAACGAAGTACATGTCCAAAGTTCTGTATGCTTCAGCAGTAGGAAGTTTGATGTATGCTATGATTTGCACTAGACCCGACATAGCCCATGCAGTTGGAGTTATCAGTAGATACATGTCAGATCCAGAAAAGGAGCATTGGGAAGGTGTAAAATGGATATTGCGATATCTCAAAGGCACCTCAGGTATGACACTTTGTTTTAAAAAGAGCAATATTATCTTACAAGGTTTTGCTGATGCAAATTTATGCGGCGATCTGGATAGTTGAAAAAGTACCACGGGCTACGTGTTCACCTTGGGTGGTACTGCTGTTAGTTGGATGTCCAGACTTCAGAAAAGTGTTGCTCTATCTACCACTGAAGCGCAATACATGGCAATCTCAGAAGCTGGAAAAGAGATGATTTAGCTCAAGAATTTTCTTAAAGAGCTAGGTAAAGAGCAGGACAATTGTGAGCTTTTAAGTGATAGCCAGAGTGCAATTCATCTTACCAAGAATCCAGTGTTTCATGCAAGATCGAAGCATATCCAATTGAGGTATCATCATATCCGAGAGTTGATAAATGAAGGAACTCTTTCCTTGCAGAAGATACTAGGATCACAGAACCGTTCAGACATGTTGGCCAAAGTTGTCGGTGTTGATAAACTGAGGCTGTGCACTACCTCTGTTAGCCTTCAAGACTGATAGCGTGAAGGTGCCACCAGAGAATAGCAAATCTTTTTTTCTTTCTTTCTTGATATGACATAGGTTTGAGGGGGATTGATAGGACCAAACCTATTGTTGTATGTGAAAGTAGACAAAACAAAAAAAACAAAAACAAAAATCAAAAAGATATGAAAATATGATGCAAGCGCTTACATCGACATTCTTGTGATGTAAGCGCTTACATCGACATTCTTGTGATG
This sequence comes from Nicotiana sylvestris, assembly GCF_000393655.2. NCBI lineage: Eukaryota > Viridiplantae > Streptophyta > Magnoliopsida > Solanales > Solanaceae > Nicotiana > Nicotiana sylvestris. The sequence goes on along the minus strand of NC_091061.1, from coordinate 163,084,471 downwards.
TAAGCGCTTACATCGACATTCTTGTGATGTAAGCGCTTACCTCGGTATTCTTATGATGTAAGCGCTTACCTCGGTAGGGCATTCAAATGCCTATAAATAGGGGTCTACATTTTCATTTGTAGATCATCCCAAAACTTCTTCTATCTCTCTTCAATTAATAAAGAGCTATTCTTTGTGTGACCATGAAGTAGGCAAAAATTGTCGAACCGCGTAAATCTTGTCTTGTCTTGCAATTTATTGTTTTTCTCCCTTAAATATCCTTTTCCTTCTATTATTTTGACACGCTTCCCAACACTTACTTGCCTGATTAATTCTAATTGGCGATACATAGAGCTCAACGAAGCAAGAAAGCTAAGTTGAGAGATCGCATTCATCTCACTCATTCCTTGAAGGATTCACGGCTTATTAAGTTGATCCATCGTTTAATTATTACGGAAAAGTTCTAAAATTATTGTGTATAATAATATGTTTTGGTTTTTGTTAACTAGCATGTGTTTTTCAATAGAGAATTTTATTGTAATTCCATATAGTGTCACATACATCACGACCAATTTGTTTCGTGCAAGGAAAAGTTAGTCATACATTCAATAGTTTGGACAACCAAACACTCCCTCCATTCAGGATAAAGTTTTACATGTCCACTAAAAAATACATTAAAAAGAAGAGTACTAATTTAACTAATTTTCCCCTTACTAATTTTTAATATTTTGTCTATTTAATTCTAGAACAATTAATGTTAAGGATAAAGTTGGAAAAAGATAATTAATGCTCTCTTGATTTTTCAAAATAACAAATAATTGAAAATAATTATTTTTAGTATACATGACAACTAAATGGAACTGGAGAAAGTGTTGGTAATCTGTGTCCGAAAATAGAAAATCAGAAAAAATAGAACTTAGAACAGAAAATGCAAAAAATAATTCCAAGCCCACAAGTTTCTTGTGTGTCCTAAAGGAATTTAATCCCCTCACTGTTGCCCAAGGTATATGGATTAATTCCTCCCAAGATAGAACGGAATAACTATTCTGTAATAGTGGCACTTCAAATCACAGAACTTCAGCGAACTTAACAAACGGAGCAAATCACACTTGACACTTATGTTTTTTTTTTAAAGAAAATAATGCAACAAAGTAGAAACGAGGGGAGATAATTTCAGATTTTTCATCTCTAAAAAATGAGGCCAAACCTCTAAATTTATAGACAAATAAAGGGTGATATGAAGAGGTACAATCCAAGAGGTGCCTCTTCCATTTCCCATTCACACCCCTTAATAAAAACATAACAATCCCCCACGTGAATGAGGAATGGATATATGATGATAAAAATGCATAAAAAATTATGTGATTTGCAAGTAAGAATTAATCGCATCTGGATAAGTAGGTTTCCCTTTGAACTTTCCGTAGTGAACTTATGTCGGATATACTCGGTTAATCGGAACATTTGATATCTTTGAACCATCGAGCTTTTGTGTATACCTAGACAACCATAAGTCATACAATCAATCCTTAACCGTCTTTGGTTCTCATTGTTGTGTTCGTTTCAGCCATGAACACCACCTGGTTCATAAGTGCATAGAGAACTGGCCTTACAGAATTCTCCTTGAAGCGGCTTACACTTCACACTTACATAGGTGATTCCTAAACGTGTTATCCCGTAGATACACTATTTGATATACCCCGTATCAAACTTAGAAACCATTAAAAACCTTAATGTTTTATCCTTGGTACTGAACATTGCCTTCATCACGAGTATGGACCAAAAAGAAATTTTATTTGACAATGTTGAACCGTCATTAATGACTTTGTTTGATCTCCTTGAACCTAGATCTTGGGATCTCTAGTCTTCTAGGTAGAGTTACCGCCACTGTCACGCTCCAACTTCGGGAAGCGCGACCGGCGCTCAATCGAGTGATCCCAACTGAACAAGCATTTTAACATTTTCTACCCAACTCAATAAGATTAAGGGAAACATGTTTTCGCTTACTTGGACAATAAGAAAGATGGTACATTCAACATTGATATATCATTTCATATCGCAACCTTAAACTGTAGTTAAGTTTCCAAGATTACATACAGTTATAATTTAGAGAAACAAGAGCTTAAGATTACAACCTAGTTCATAGACCCAATCCAACACCCGTACATAACCCACACTACGGAGCCTCTAAGTATACAAAAGACAAGTATGACAACGTCGGCAACAAGGCCCCGACTATACCTCAAAAGTGGATATCTATAACAAAAGACGTACAACATAACCCCTTGAAGGATAAAGGGGATCACCAAGACTTTAAGAGGAGGATACTCTGCTACGCGCGATCGGCACTATCCGCTATGGAGCCACCTACATTCATTTAAAAATGTAGCACCCCGCCAAAAGGGACGTTAGTACCATGAAATAGTACTAGTATGTATAACTAAACACCATTTTAGTAGAAAGAACTATCATGCAAGAACAAGAAAATCACAAGAGACAAGCAAAGGTTTTAACCGGACACCACATCGTCAAATAAAAGAATCATATAATCTTTCACATAATTTCCATAACTTTAGTTTGGGGCATTTCTTTCATATGTTCATTATTGTTCTCAATACCACCGCTATCTTGAGTGGAGTTCGATCACGACCCGATCGGCTAGGTTGCCTCATTTGAGACATATACCTCAATCACCATTTCATTTCCCTTTTCCGGAATTCAATATTAACACATTACCACCATGTGTGCGGTATGGTGTCCGATCACGGCCCGATCGGCTAGGCCGCATTACCTAGGTGTTGTTTCTTTCTCATTAATCATCTCATTTAAATCTTTATTTCATATATATCATATCAATTCATTGGCATTTTGGGCCAGAATTATCACATCATTTCCACTTTCAATGTCAACCTTGCAATTTATGATCATAGGAACATACAAAAGCAATTCAAGTTGCAAGCATATGCAAGAGTCCACATAATTAGGATGACAATCTCAGTTTTAATCTTGGCTTATAGCCTAGGCATTTCAACACATGATTCGTATTCTTCGCACATCTCTAAATATCAAGAATAGTACACTACACACATTGAGGCACACCCTTCATGTATATATATATATATATAATTGCAAACCAATTCATGTGAAATAACAATCAATATATCAACCAATTCTAGTCTTACCACATTTGCGTAAACGCCAACGGAGCTCAATTTCTAATAAAAGGGATTTTTAGCCATACATACCTCAATAAAGCTTTCCTTAATTTCTTACAACACTCCGGGACTCTTAGCAATTTCAATCTATTTTATGAAATTTACAAATCGAATCAAGAATTAGAGATATGATTAAGATTCTAGCTCATTTAAGTAAATTATCAAGCACTAAGTGTACACTGTGATTTTAGGATCCTTTTGTGAGAGATTTATATCAATTTACACCCCAATTGCTATCCTTTCTAGTTCATAATCTCTCAATACCCTATTATCTTTTATGCATGCAAGAAATCCATTCTTATACCCATGAACCCCCAAGCTAATTACTTATTTTAGTGTGAATTTCGCAACCAAAGGTTAGGGCTCAAGTTCTTACCTCTTGGGGTGAAGGTCTAGCAGCTTTACTTGATAATTTTCAAGAGCTTAGGCAAAGATTCAGTAGGGAATTGTTGGAGATCACCCTCTTTCTCTAGAACTTCCTCTCTCACTCTATTTGTTGTGAAATAGCCTAAAATAGTTCTAATGGGGTGTTTTTAATGGGATGGGGTCGGGTTTTAAAAGTTGGAAAATAGGAACCCCGATGAAATCTGTGATCGCATAATGGACATGCGGCCCCCGAAATGGACCGCAAAAATGGTCCCAAAACCTGAACAAACTGTCTGGGTATGCAACAGAAATGCGGTCTGCATACTGTTCTGTGGCCCGCATACCTGTTCTGCGGTCGCATAATGCACCGCAGAACTGTTTCTTCATAAAAATTCCAAAGGGATTATGCGATGACTATGCGACCCGTATATTGATTATGTGATCGCATAATTGGCTGCATAGTTGAGCTCAAATTAACCATCACACTGTCTGACTCTGCGGCGACTATGTGGTCCGCATATCGATTATGCGACCGCATAATGGACCGCAGAAACGCTCTTTTCTGGAAAACATAATTTCTTAACTTTTTAATGCACAGATCAATCCAAAGGGTCCGAATTTTATGAATTTCAACACATGATCCTAATTTGGCAGTACGAGATTCGGATTTTTGAGTAGAAATTTTTACGGGGCCTTACAGCCACAATGACTTGTCCTCGGCCATAGTGTCATTCCCCTCGATGATCTCTCAACTACCTCTCTAGTTAGGCCTTTTGTAAGTGGGTCTGACACGTTATCTCTTGACTTTTTGTTGTCAATCGTGATAACACCACTAGATAGTAGTTGTCTAGCGGTATTGTGTCTCCGTCAAATGTGATGAGATTTTCCGTTATACATAATGCTCCCTGCCTTTCTTGTTGCCGCCTGACTATCACAATATATACATATATGTGCCAAAGGTTTGGTCCAAAATGGAATATCTTCCAAGAAATTTCGGAGCCATTTAGCTTCTTCACCGGCCTTGTCTAAGGCTATAAACTCAGCCTCCACTGTAGAGCGGTCAATGCACATTTGTTTGGACGATTTTTAAGACATTGCTCCTCCATCGACTGTTTAGAATCGGTTGAACCGGTGATCTAATTTGCATCACTATACCCCTCTATTATCGCGGGATACTTATTGTAGTGCAAAGCATAATTTGGAGTATATTTCAAATACTTCAAAACTCGTTTCATTGTCATGAAAGTTCAATGCAAACTTTCTTATGTGGTAGATTAATACGTCTTGACTTTTTGATTGCATATCAAATTATTGACTACACTTAATGTAGTAATAGTATATTATAACAACAGCTGGAATGATTGGCATCAGTTGTGGCCACAACCTTTTAATATATAACATATTACGCAATCATTCCGCCATTTTCAAGCATTTGTATGATATTTATTCATACGTCCATATGATATGCAAATTATAGCACCTTCATTCATTAGACAAATCCAACTTGGAATGGATTTTGGTCATGTTCATCGGTTGGTTCACCTCATTATAGACCAACGTATTTAATACATTTGTTCATGAAAGGTCATGTTTATACAAAATATGTAAACACACTTTTCATGAAAAGTCACAACCTTCCAGGTGATACCTTTCATAAAAGAGATAAATATTATATATGTTCAAGAAAGAACAAATCATTTCTGTAAAGGCACGTAAACAACTTTCGAATTTGTAGTTTCATCACTAGTCATCACTAAGACTGAATAAGTAATGAATTCACCGACTACCATATCAATATCCTTAAGGGTTCGAAGAATCATATCATCTAGTTCTTCTAAATAATATAGACATCACGTCTAACATTAGCTTTTGTTATACAAAATGCCCCCACATTTCACATGTTTTATGTGCCTTTTCTATCAATATATAATCCATATATAACCAAAAAACGACTACATAATTTTAGAATATTCTTAATGTAAATACACTAGTTTAAAACCATTTGACAATATTTTCTAGTCAAATTTCGCATGCCATTGTTTGGATGCTTGTTTTAGTTCATAAAGTGACTTAACAAGTCGACATACCTTCTTTCTTTTTTCAGGAACCACGAACCTTTCAGGTTGTTCCATATAAATTTCTTCCTCCAAATATCCATTTAAGAAGGTTGTCTTTACGTCCATCTGATGGATTTCAAGGCCATACATGACGGCTAACGCTATTACCATCCGGATAGATGTAATTCTCGTTACCGGTAAGCACGTTTCAAAGTAATTAAGACCTTCTCATTGTCTTAATCCTTAATCAATCTTGCCTTATATATGTCAATAATACCATCAAATTTTATTTTTCTTTTGAAAATTCACTTAGAATCCAAAGGTTTATTTCCTAGAGGAAGATCAACCAATTCCCAGGTATGATTACTTAATATGGGTTCTATATCACTATTGACTGCCTCTTTCCAATATTGTGCTTCCGAGGAAGACAATGTTTCTTTAAACGTTTGAGGCTCATTTTCCAACAAGAATGTCAGAAAATCTGGTCTAAAGGAAGTAGTTATCCTTTGATGTTTACTACGTCTTGGATTTTTCTAATTCAACATACTTTCCTTTGCTTCTTCCCGAGTTCACTTAGATATTTCACTAGATGATATCTGACTCGTTACCGTAGTAATATGAATGTCGGAATTTTCTGATTTATGAATCAGAAAACGATATTCCTTACTAATTGTTGCATATCTTATGAAAACGAAATCAATAGTTTTCGATCCGAGTTTTATCCTTTTGGATTTAAGAACTTGCACTTTATCCAAATACCCCCCCCCACTTAGATATATTTCAAGTTGGGTTTTCTTCCTTTACATTTTTCATATGGAATTGATTGTGTCTTGCTATGGGGAATGCGAATGAGTATTCAGTTAGCTGTAAGCATAGATTCCCCCCCTTCCCCCCCCACAAGTGGGTAAACCAAAACTAGGCATTCATCGTCTCTTTTGAAGTTATATTCTTTCTTTCCGCAATTCCATTAGATTGCGGTGACTAAGGGACGATCGTTTGGTTAATAATTTCATATTCCAAACATATTTCTTCAAAAGGAGATTCATATTCGATGCCCCTATTAAACGGTGAAGTTTTTAATCTTCAAACGGAGTAATATATGATACAACCAGAATTTAACGGTGAAGTATTTTAATCTTCAAACCGAGTAATATCCGATACAACTAGAATTTAACGGTGAAGTATTTTAATCTTCAAATCGAGTAATATCCGATACAACCAGTTCTAATATACGGTGAAGGCCAAATAATATATTGGAGTAGAAATCACTAAGACTTTAATCTCCAAAACGAGTATAAAGTCACTTAGACTTTAATTTCCGACAAACGAGTAGAAAGTCACGAAGACTTTATTCTCAACGAACGAGTAAAAAATCACGCAGATTTTGATCTCGAAGCAGGAGTAGAAAATCACGAAGATTTTAGTTTTTATAAATGGAGTAGAAAATCATGAGAATTTTAATTCTCTTTCCAAATGATTTTCCAACTAAACCATTATAACACTTTAAACAGTTTGATCTCTTTCTCTAATCAAATACATATATGTTCATCTTTACATATATTATATTCATGATCTCAAAAATACTTTTCAAGTATTAGTGTAAGATGTCTTGCAACCTTGTAAATAATCTTTTGCTCGTCAACACAATAATCACGTGTTACAAAAGCATACTCTGACAGGGGCGTACGCAGGAATTTTTGTAAACGGTGTCGAAATTTATAAAAGAACTTGAGCATAAATTTGATTATCATACTTTTAGATAAAAAATAACCTTAGTCTATTGATTTTGTTTAGTCTTAAGTTAGAAAAGGTGTTCAATTCTACTCCATCACAATTTTTACCACAAAGGACCTCTCAAATATTTATAAAAGAAAAATGTCCTAGTTGAGGTTTGAATCTTTGACCTCTTAGAGAAAAACTAAACACATTACCAACACACCAAGACACAATTTATGTCAAGTGATGTCATTTTTTCCTACTTATCCATTTCCGTACAGTATTAATACATATATTTAGTAAAATTTTCGGATGACACCGCTTCGGCAAGAATAAATCCGCCCTGTACTCTGATATATGTCAATCCTTTTCAAAGACACATCATCTCGGTAAAAAGGCTAAAGGAAAAATCTCATTCTTGACACGAAAACTTCATTGCCAAAACGTTGTACAATGAAAAACATGTGCAATTGAAGATTTTTCATATGTACACTCTAATCAGAATATAGTAATTCTTTTCTTTGTTGGACCAACACCAAAGATGAAACGTCAAAGTTAGTTATAATTTTCGACTTTGACAACGGAACAAGTAAGTTCCTCATACAGTTTCCTGCTAATTTTGGACTTGTGGTCCGTGAGGTTTAATGGATGTACTCATCCAAGGAGGAACTATCAAGTCACTGGAATATAATGTAAACATAAACACCAGTGAATCCAAACATCAAGACCAATAGATTAGAAGATTTCACCATTCCTTTTCTATTTCCGCCTACAAACTAATTTCCATTATTAATTAGTTAATTAAAAGACCAAAACAAAGAACAGACGACATTTTTCTGTTTGTAATTCCCCACGTTCTTTGGTCATCATTCAAGACAAACTGATGGCCAACTGTACAATGTATTGGTTGTTTGTTGCATTTCTTTGATGCAAATTAAAATACTATTCTTTGTTTTCATCAAAGCGAGCCAACAGACGTAAGAGGTCTTCTTGAAGTCAAGTCACAAGAATAAAAGAGGAACACACAAAAAATATTAAATTCCTTAAAATTGTTGGTAATCTATGTCCGAAAATAGAAAATCAGAAAAAATAGAACTTAGAACAGAAAATGCAAAAAATAATTCCGAGCCCACAAGTTTTTTGTGTGTCCTTAATAAATTTAATCCCCTCAGTGTTGCCCAAGGTATATGGATTAATTCCTCCCAGGATAGAACGGAATAACTATTCTGTGATAGCGGCACTTCAAATCACAGAACTTCAGCGAACTCAACAAACGGAGCAAATCACACTTGACACTTATGTTTTTTTTTTAGAAAATAATGCAACAAAGTAGAAACGATGGGAGATAATTGTTGAATTATATGTCAAATTTCCATCCCACATCGGTGGGTTAAGGAGTTGGTGGGAAACTTTTCCCTATAAAAGAAGGCCTAATGTTTAGGATTGAAACACACCTCTCATTTGCCTTCTCATCTGTTTAAGGCATTTGTATCTTCTCTCTTTAGTATTATTTCACTTGTATTTTGGAGTGGAATAAAATATTGGTTGTGTCCGAGGAGTAGGCAAAATTAGCCGAACCTCGTAAATTCTGGTGTTCCCTTTATTGTTGCTTTATTGTCTTATTTATTATTTAGTGGCTGTCATAATTTTTGGTATAGTAGTTGTGACTTATTCTCACTATATACATTTGGCTTCCGCAACAATTGGTATCAGAGCTAAGGTACTGTCTAAGTATGCTCTATGATTGCAGCATAGTCGGATCTTCCACATCAGAAAAGATTTATCTTGGTAACTGAGTCAAGGTTCTGTCTGAGTATGCTCTGTAGCTGCAGCTTAGTCTGAACTTCTACATCAGAAAAGAAATAATCTTGATTTGTGTCGTCAGCTATTAAATAATATTTGTGTCAAATATGGGAGACAATAAACAAGAAGAATCTACATCAAGTGTCAACAATACGTCATCATTGGCATCTTCGCTTATCAGAGGAATTGTGTCAAATGCGAAATTTACGGTAGAAATTTTTGACGGGTCCGGGCATTTTGGGATGTGGCAAGGCGAGGTTCTAGATGTCCTTTTTCAACAAGGGCTAGATCTTGCCATTGAAGAAAAAAGACCAGATGTTATTGGAGAAGAAGATTGGAGAATTATCAACCGTGTTGCTTGCGGTACCATTCGATCCTACCTTGCTAGAGAGCAGAAATATCCATACACAAAGGAAACTTCTGCAAGTAAATTATGGAAAGCACTGGAGGATAAATTTTTGAAGAAAAATAGTCAAAATAAATTGTACATGAAGAAGAGACTGTTTCACTTCACCTATGTTCCTGGTACCACGATGAATGAACATATCACCAGTTTCAATAAGTTGGTCACAGATTTGCAAAATATGGATACAACTTATGATGATGGTGACTTGGCCTTAATGTTGTTGGCGTCACTTCCTGATGAGTACGAGCACCTTGAAACTACTCTACTCCATGGAAATGACGAAGTTTCTCTTAGAGAAGTTTGTTCGGCTTTGTACAACTATGAACAAAGAAAGTGATAAAAACAGAAGGGCGGAGAAGGAGAAGCACTATTTGTGAGGGGTCGTCCTCAAAATCAAACGAGGACAAAGAAGGGAATATCCAAGTCAAGATCCAAACCCAGCAAAGATGAATATGCCTTTTGTCGAGAAAAGAGGCACTGGAAGAAAGACTGTCCGAAGTTGAAATAAGGCCAAACATAACAATGAAAAGGCCATTATGGATTCAAATGTAGCTGATTGTGATGATTCAGATTTCTCATTAGTTACAACAGAGTCATCAACATCATCAGACATATGGTTGATGGACTCGGCTTGTAGCTATCATATGTGTCCCAACAGGGACTGGTTCGTGGAATTTCAAGAAGGAGAATATGGAGTCATCCACACAGCGGATAACAACCCTCTTACCTCATATGGCATTGGTTCAATACGATTAAGGAACCATGATGGAATGATCAGAACATTAACAGATGTTCGATTTGTACCGGATTTGAAGAAGAATCTCATCTCTGTAGGAGCCCTAGAATCAAAAGGGTTCAAAATCATTGCAGAAAATGGAGTGATGAGAGTATGCTCCGGTGCACTAGTGGTAATGAAGGCTAATCGGAAGAATAATAATATGTACCGCTATCGTGGCAGTACAGTTATTGGGACAGCGACAGTGACATCCAGTGACGACAAAGAGGCAGAAGCAACCAAGCTATGGCACATGCGCTTGGGACATGCTGGAGGAAAATCCTTGAAAACTCTATCAGATCAAGGATTGTTAAAAGGAGTCAAGGCTTGCAACTTGGAGTTTTGTGAGCATTGTGTCAAAGGGAAACAGACAAGGGTTAAATTTGGTACAGCGATCCATAATACTAAAGGCATTTTGGATTATGTACACTCTGATGTTTGGGGTCCTTCCAAAATACCTTCATTGGGTGGGAAGCACTATTTTGTAACCTTTGTTGATGATTTTTCCCGAAGAGCAGAGCACGTGATTTTCGCCTCACGAAAACTACTCCAAAATAAATCAAAAATAAAATAAATTTCTTTTAGTGTGCAACTTTTGAATTTGCGTGGTGTTTGTTAAATATTTGTGTTATGTCCGTAAATGTTTACTTTGTCATAATAAAATAAAAATAAAAATAAAAATATATGTTTCATGCATATCTAGGATTTAATTATGCATTTAATAATTGTTTCAAAATAAAATCACAAAAATATGCATTGGTTCTATTTCAAATGTTTCACTGTGTGATTAATATTTTATCTATGTGTTAATGGTTATTAAAAAGTAATTAGTATTTTTGTAATGATAATTTTGTTTTTATAATTTTGATTAGGATTTTTATAATTAAGAATAAAATTAAGAAATGGAAAATAGGCTTTAAGTATAAAATAATCGGACCTGGATTGAAATTCATGCCCAAATAAAACAATTTTCCCCACAGCCCAATCCAAATGCCCATGTCTGGTCCAATTCAGCTACGCCAAACGACGTCGTTTGGTTATCATTCATCAAGGGCCGTTAGATTAGATCAATTCAACGACTGAGATCTCATCACCCTAACCCGTGATCCTTACCCGACCCACTGCCCCGACTCAGCCCGACCCTAGCATTAAACCAAACGATATCGTTTGGTTTAATGAACGAATCCTGGCCATTCATTCTGCCTGATCTAACGGTTAGCATCAATCCACCCTTTCCCTATATAAGGCCCAAACCCCTACCCCGGCCCCCTAACTAAACACCCCCCCTCTTCACTATTCATCATCTTCCTCAAACACACCCCTAATCCTAGCCGCCCTAGCATCCCACCGCCTGAAACCCGGCGGCAACAACGCCGCCGGTCACCAAAATAACACCCCAGACTCCTCACCATTTCCTCTACACGGATCTGGCCTTAGTTTCTTTCGAATCAGACCCCAACCCTTCGAATCTTAAATCGAAGGTTGGTCTGAAAACTCAACCCTTTCCAATGGCTTCCAAAATAACACCACAGCTTCCCCTAAATACCCTCACCACGGATCTGTTAGTTGCATGGCTCGAATCCTACTGGAATTGCTCGAATCTTCATTTGAAGATTCGAGTGAAACCTAACCCTACTCAGATTCCTTCCAAATTAACACCAAATGACCCTTAGGCTTCCCTCACCCTTGTGTCATCTTTGGTTCCCTTCGAATCTGCCCAGAAATGTTCGGATTTAAAATCCAAGATCTGAAACCCTAAAATTTTCCAATCTTGGAATCTTTTTCAATTCAAACGAAGGATTGAGGTTTAATCGACCTTAGTCGAAGTATTTTCAGTTGAAAATACTTCGACTAAGGCCTGTTTGATTTCAAAAAGTCCGAATCCAAGTTGAGTTTGAGTCCGGTTAAATTTAAAGATTCAGAGGTATGTTTTTCTATTTCCTTTTTGTATTCTATAGGTTTATTTCAGTAACCTGTGTAATGTTGCATATTTTTTTGTTTAATTCTTTGATTCTGCCTCCTACCCGTCTACTTGATCCGAATGTGAATTGTTTCTGTTGATTGTGATTAATTACAATGTGTGTAATCGACTCGATTAAGTTCGTCGATTAGTTGTATTATAAATCTTGTTTCTGAAATGTTGACTGAAACAACCTGTTTTGGATGGATTCTTTTGTTGTAATCAGTTGTTTCTTATTTGATAATCAGTTTAATTAATACTCGTCAATTAAATCATCTTTGTTTATAGTTCAATAAAATCCATCAAATGGATGTTGTATGAGTGTTGATTTCTGAGCATTGAGTTTCAGGGCATTGTCAGTATATTGGCAATGCTCCTGTGTTTGCCTGATTCTAGTTCAATTTTGAAGTTCAGTTTGAATTGTTATAATAAATTCAGTGTAGTGTTGTTGTGATGTTAGTTCTGAATTCAAGTTTACAAAGGTTGGGTAAATACAATTGTATTAGGAGGTTAATCATAGGATTGGTTATAGTTGCTTAAACAGACTTTAAAATCTGTTTTGTATCAGATTCTGATTTTAGTTTAAGGGCAGTAATAACAGTAATTACAGTAGAATTTCTGGGGTATAACTGGGACAGAATAGTGAGGGTAATATGATAGTATAGTGGGCTGAAAGTGGAAAGTTAATGGCTATTATTTAATGTGATAATGGGAAACAAAGGGTAATGGGGCTGCTTAAAATCAGGATAAGATCACTTAAAGTATTTAAAAGCAGATTTTAATGGGACTTTCTGATTTTTAAAAGAAGAAAGGGGTCCGGACAGTAGGCTAAAAAAGAGGGGCAGACCTGTATAAGATAGGGGGGACTGAGACTGATTTAAAGAAGAGATTTTAAGACAGATTTTAAGAGAGATACACAGAGGGAAAAGAAAAATTTGAGAGAGGAAAATCACAAGCAGAAACAGAAATCTGAAAGGGAAGATAGAAAGAAAGGGAAACAGAAACATTAAAACAGAATTCTGCCTCGGAAGTCAGAAACATTAAGCTGATTCTGTGTTTTGAAATTGAAAGCTTTTTCAGTCTGCTTTGTTCTAAGTCTCAAAATCAGAAATATTATTCTTTTCATTAAATCTGTCCGGATTTGTTTGATCTCATGGTTCAGTTAAAAATCTGAAATTTCTTAAAAGTACTGTCACTGTGCATCTGGGTTCCTCGGGTCTTATTATTGCTCAAATCTGTGGAAATACTGCTATTCTGCTGATTTTGTTACTACTGCAACCGCTGAAATTTACTCCTTCTACCTTCATTTCCAGGTACATATTTTTTAAATTTTATGCCGGGGGAGAGATTCAGCATGATAAATCAATGAAGCTTGAATTGCAATTCTATTTTTCCATTTGTCTAAGTTCATTATTCTAAATTTCAGTCTTGTTTCATGTTGGTTAATATAGTAGTATGCTTGACATAGTAATTATCATTTGATCATTCTCTTTTGAAATTCATATAAGTGATGTAATAGTATTATCTATTCCAGAATTTCATTAAAGTATAGTTATGATTGAATTGTCAAAATAGGGAGCATGGCAGAAAGTTAGCCATTATTTGAACTTTATGGTATTGTTAGTCAGGTACAACATAATATGAAAATATCAAGAAAAAATACATTATTGGACTGTTTGGTTAATAGTTAGTTGTTGTTTAAAGCTAGGTGATGTTGGTTGCATTTTGCTATATTATGGCATAACAATGGTTATGTTTATAATCAATAGTTAAAAGTTGCCTTGGTAAAATCCGCTATGTTCACAATGTCAAAATATGACGAATAATGTTGTATGCAATATCATTTTATTAAGTCAATTAGGTAGATTTGTTCTCTTTCTTAATAACAAATGGACTAGGAATTTTACAATGCGAAAGTTAGTGTTTAGCAATGGTTCACATAAATTGAGAATCAAATCGGTTTGATTATATATATATCTTACGTTCAACCATAAGCAGAATTAACAAAATAATTAGGTCTATTAGATTAAAAACAAGCATATGAGAATGAGATGATATGTATAAGCATGAATGGCAACGTTTTATATCAATGGTAAATAGAAATAGAACTTGCACTAAATAAAAATAATGAAAATTCTTCAAAAAATACTTCTTCCCTTCATAAATCATTTTTTTTAGTTTCATATGCAATTCATTCTTTGGTATATATATATTTGCTAAAAATAGTGTTAATCATATTTTTATTCTTTTCTTTGAATTTGAATAGTCTGGATGAATATAATTTATACGCGAAAATTATAATCGACGGTCAACATTTAATAAATTGTGAATTCTTTTAAAAGAATTTAAAGGCATCCCTTAAATGTGAATTTCTCAAGATTTTCATATAAAATGTGTAGATATAATAAACAATTCGTGGAAAACCCATAATACCATTAAGAATATTTGGCGTAATTAGGGATGCGTTCGCGTAACCTGATTATATTTCTAAAAGCAATTCGAATTATGCGTTCGCGCAACTTCGAGTGAACATTTTAATAAAAGGGATTTCTCCGAGGATGTCAAAATAATTTCATATAACCCGAGATGTGCAGTTCATTGTTTAAATACAAGGGTGACGATGTTCTTAATTTTATTTTAAATTTTGAACATATGAGTTTTATTAAAAATATAATATGGTCAATTTTATTGTGTATACGTATGTGTGGCACGATCCCCTGTAATTATAAAAGGTATATAATACGAATATACGTACGCGTAATTCGTTTATATAATTGTAAACAATAAGTAAAAGCGATAATAAAATCATGCAATAAAAACGTATTTAGTAAAATCAAGATAATTAAGCCAAGAATAAAAACAGTTTAGCGACCGTGCTAGAACCACGGAATTCGGAAATGCCTAATACCTTCTTCCGGATTAACAGAATTCCTTACTCAGGATTTCTGGTTCGCAGAATAACAAACAGAGTCATATTCTCCTCGATTCAGGGATTAAAACCGGTGACTTGGGACGCCTTAAAATACCCAGGTGGCGACTCTGGAATAATTAAATAAATCCCGTTTCGACTGTCCTTCAATTGGAGAAAACTCTCTACGCGCCCCGCGGACGCGAAAAAAAGGAGGTGCGACAGCTCTGGCGACTCTGCTGGGGACTATTTTGAAACCCAGAACCACTGGTTCAGGGTTTAAGAATTCAAGCTTAAAATAACTGTTATAATTGGCTTTATTTATTATCTGATTTTTACATGATATATGCTCAATATGCTAAATGAAATTTTTACTGCTTTAATATTATTTGAATTATGCATATACAATTGCTACGAAACCTCCTTCTTTCTGAGTCTTCTAAATTTATGGTGCACACGTGCGCGTGGCCCACCTTTCTGTTAAAGTCATACCAAATAAGACGAAGTTGGGACAAGTAACTAGGCCGGGTAGACTTTCGTGCTCCCGGTACGTTGCCCCCGCTTCGGCTCAAACTGTCCGTTTGGGTAAGCCAGGTTTAGAACAATCAACCTCAGGTTTTTCACCTAGAATAACTCAGCCATGTACCGGATCCCTAGTAGGAACGTCTATTTGCATCATGTACATTTGGCCTTGGAGACTCAACACAGGGGTTGGGTCTGTCTAGGACAGGTGAACCCGAAATAAAAAGACCATCCTGATGCATCCTACTTGCTACCTGTGCATTCATTTGCCTCGAACATGCTTGTTGACCAGCTTAATTGAAATCATTGTGAGAACCGAGGAATAAAATGGGTTGTTTTAAAAATTCCCAAAAATAGTGTTAAATCTTGAAATAAAGGTATTTAATAAATAAAAAATTGAAAATGATTTTTTTTTGTATATTTTTAAAAATGAGTCTTGACTTTATTAAATTTAAATTTCAGATACAAAATGAGCACCACACAAAACCCCCCATCCACGAATACAGAAGAGTTTCTATTTCAGCTTCAAATGTGGTGGTATGAATTAGGCGAAGATGGTCAAAAATGGGTCGTCAAGCATTTGGGAAATCTCACGGATATTATGAAAGTTAAACCCCGTGATGATCTGATTGCGGCGTTAGTAACTTTTTGGGACCCTGTTCACAATGTCTTTCGTTTCTCTGACTTCGAGCTTACTCCTACATTAGAGGAGATAGCTGGATATGCTGGTTTTGACGGAAGTCTAAGAAATCAAAGCCTGATATTCACAAAGGCTCCCTCGGTACATCGATTCTTCGGTCTTCTGAACATCAGCAGTCAAATCAGGAAAAGCAATGTCATCAATGGATGTTGTTCTTTCAATTTCTTGTATTCAAGGTTCGGAAAGCCAGATGGATTTGAAATTCATGAGAAAGGCCTTACTAACAAGCAAAACAAAGACACCTGGCAGATTCACCGTCGCTTCGCCTTCATGGCGGCTTTTCTAGGAATCATGGTCTTCCCAAACAAAGAGCTAACAATTGATATTCGCACGGCAAAAGTTGTACAGGTCCTCACCACCAAGAAAAATCACACCCTTGTCCCCATCATTCTCTCAGACATTTATCGGGCATTGACTTTATGTAAATCAGGAGCGAAAGTCTTCGAAGGATGCAAAATTTTGTTGCAAATGTGGGTGATTGAACATCTCCAACAACAGCCCAAGATCATACAGTATGGTCCAAGCAATGATAATTTCATCGAGAGTTATGAGGAGAGAATGAAAGATTATAAGTCCCCAGAAGGGATAGAAGCCTGGGTATCTCATCTAAGGGATTTAACGTCAAATCAAATTAAGTGGACTTTGGAATGGCTCCCGATGAAGGAAGTAATACACATGTCAACCTCAAATAGTTATCTGCTACTATTGGGATTGAGAAGCATCCAGCCATATGCGCCACTAAGAGTCCTAAGACAACTAGGGAGATATCAAGTAGTTCCTGATGACGAAGATTTGAGTATGCAAGTAATCGAATTACACCCAGAAGCCACTATTCCCGAGGCTCTAATTCAGCAAATGTGGAATGGATGTCGATACTTGAAAAGTGATACTCAAGTCCCAGACACTACAAGGGGTGAAATAAATCCCGGATATGCAAGGTGGTTCGAGAAACGGTCTCGCATGGATGATGTACCAGAAACCGAGCTAAGAAGGCCAACAAAAAGACCCCATGTTCAAAGCTTTAATGATAAAATCCAAGAGCGATTGATTTGGGGAGAAAAGGAAAAAGGGTACAAAGCAACTATCCATGCCCTAAAGGAAAATCTGAGGAGCCTCAGTCTAGAGAAAGATTTGCAAGCACAAGAAGCCGAAGGCGAGAAAAAGAGTCTAGCTTGTGAGAATGAAAATCTTCACGCTCGATTCCAAAAAATGAAAAGAGTTTCTGAAACACCAAAGAGGAGTTGGAAGGATCAAAAAATCATCGCCAATCTTTTTGAAAGAATGCAAGATTATGATTCCATTCTTGCGGAAAATGAAAGGGCATTGAGCAAAGCTAAAGAAAGAATCCAACAATTAAACGAAGAGGCCAGATCTAATAAGGAACGCCAAGTAAGGCAATCCAAAGAAGACAGGGCACAATTCAAGAAGGAAAAAGACCATTGGATACGATCAGAAGACCAACTTCGTGCACAACTAGAAGAGGCAAGAAGATGCAACAGAGAACATCAACAAGCAGACATCAACAAGGAAAGAGCGCAGGCAAGATTAGAGCAGGCCAGACTCCGAGCTCTATTAGAGTCAGCTCTAGATCGTGAAAACCGTGTCAGAGATATAGCCACCACTCGCCAGCAGCAATTACAGAACCAAGACCAACGTCTCCAGGATTTCAGGGCACAAATTCACGACCTGGCGGTCTATACCTCTCAAAGTTATGTAAACTGCCAAGGAATGGATTATGAAAGGTTTACAGAGCATGCACCCATTTTTGCCCGCCATCTAGCAATGGAATTGGAAAGGATGTATCGTACGCTGGGAGGTCATCCAGGTCAAGCCCCACATTGAGCAGATAATTCAATAATTGACAACAAAAGTGGAAAGTGGGGCATGTTGTGAGATGTTAAGAATTGTATCTTTATTTTTATTTAAGTGTGTGTGTTTCAAACCATTTTCTTAAAGTTTTCAAATGTAATTCCATCTTTGTATAATGAATAAAAGTGTTTGCCTTATGTCCGAACTACGCAAGGTCTGATTCATGCAGGGGCATGATACGTAGGCAATCTCTATAAAATTCGACCACCACAATAAAATATATATATTAAAAGTGAATAACAATAAAAATTTCAAGAAAGCTGGGACGACACAAGCAGCCGAGCAAATGCATAATAGAAAGGGATTATTTGTCTAGGAGCATTGCATCTCAACGTGTGATTATATATGTGTTAAACTCTCAAAACTAACAAGTTTGTTCATTTCCAGAATTCAAGCAGTTAGTTTCTCTAAAGAGTATACTGGCATATTATCATTATCACACGAGAACAAAAGGACCAATACCCGAAAGTATGTCTATCCCAGATGTTGACACAGGTATTGAGTTAGAAGAGATGGATGTCGGGAAAATGAAAGAAAAGATGTTTAAACTCAAGCAGCAAATGGCTGAGATGTACCAAGCTTGGTCTACAGGACAGTTACCCCCATCTTACCCAACTAACCCTGCTCCATCAATGACCCAAACTCAGGATAATATTACCACTGAATTATCCCCAAATTTTCCCATTTACCAGCACTACCGAGGCACCATCTCTCAGACACCGCAGTCTCCACCTCCGAAACCAGTTCCATACTTTCCTCCACCTATGACTCCTGTTTTCGTAGCACCTCCCCCGGCTACATTCCACAAATCTCCTAGTGAGCCTACATTCCAGGCCCAGGACAACTAATATTACCCCCCGGAGCCCACCCTCAAAGCCTCCGAAATCCATTCAATTGCTCCTCGTTTTGACCTCCTAACCGAAATCGACAAACCAGTCAAAAATGCTGAACAAGAAGATATGTTCAGAAAGGTCAAGCCTAGAACAATCGTTCCGAGACATGCGAGGGTTAGGAGGACAGGTCAGTGTTGCCTACAAAGATCTATGCTTATTCCCAAATGTACAATTACCAGTTGGCTTCAAGATGCCCAAATTTGACCTATACAATGGGCACGGCGACCCAGTAGCCCACTTAAGGGGTTTCTGTAGCAAGATGCGAGGAGCTGGGGGAAAGGATGAATTATTGATGGCTTACTTCAGTCAAAGTTTAAGCGGATCAGCTTTGGAGTGGTATACACGCCAGGACCATGGGAGATGGTACACCTGGGATGACCTGGCACAGGCATTCGCATACCATTTCCAATACAATCTGGAAATCATCCCAGATCGACTATCTTTGACAAAATTTGAGAAGAAACACAATGAAAGTTTCAGAGAGTATGGCTTCCGGTGGAGAGAACAGGCAGCAAGAGTGGATCCTCCTATGAAGGAGAGTGAAATGGTAGACTACTTCCTCCAAGCCTTGGAACCAACTTACTATGCCCATTTGGTTTCAGCGGTAGGGAAATCATTCAACGAAGTAGTGAAGATGGGAGGTATGGTGGAAGAAGGCCTCAAGACAAATAAAATCATGAGCTATTCAGCAATTAAGGCAACTACTCAAGCTATTCAAGGCGGGGTAGGAGGAATCGGAAGAAAGAAGAGGGAGGAAGCAGCAGTAGTTGATTCAGGAATTTGGTCAGGACCCAGAGGTTCACCGCCTTACTATAATCAACAACGACCTCGCCAATCAACTTACCACCACGATTCATCCCAACACTACTATCACCCTTCGGAGCCTCATTTTTCCATTAACCATGCACAAGCATACAATCAGCCACTTGTTCACGCTAATTGGCATGCTCCTGCCATACCAGGTACTTACCCACAAGCCTATCCCGGACCAGGTTTCAGGCCTAGGCCCGCATTCAGAGGAGAAAGGGAACAGAAAAAGAAAACCTACACTCCATTGGGAGAGTCTTACACTAGTCTGTTCCACAGGCTGAGACAGCTGGACATGCTAAGACCAATACAATCCAAGCTACCCAATCCCCCTCCAAAGAATCTGGACTACACCATTAGCTGTGAGTATTGTTCCGGTACACTAGGCCATGATACGGAAAAATGTTGGCATTTGAAAAATTCAATACAAGAGCTGATTGATACTAATAAAATCGAGGTTCAAACCCCCGAAACTCTCAATATCAACAGAAATCCAATGCCAGCCCATCAGGAGGCCAATATGATAGAAATCATACAAGCTGATGAGGAGACAAAGAAGCCGTCACAAGCTGTCATGATGATCAGGTCTCATGAAGCCAAGTCAGATAAGCAGTTAACAGAGGAGAAGCCGGTACATAAGCAGAACAGAAATGGTGATGAACCATCTGTGGTAGTCGAGAAGGGGTCTCCGAGCAAAGTTGACACAAATCAAGAAAGGCCGAAAGTGATAGTACCAGGGGTTGCCAACAAACCCATTGTATTCGTGGAAGGAGCCCGTACAGATCGGGTTATTATCACACCTGTAACCCAGCTGCCAGTCATCAACAACAAAGCCATCCCATGGAACTATGAACGGGTGACTGTAATGTACAAGGGAAAAGAAGTCAAGGAAGAAGTGTGTGAGGTGCAAGGCTTGACTCGTTCGGGAAGATGTTTTACGCCCGAAGAGTTAAGAAAAACTAAAAATAATCCAACACCAATAAAGAGAGCTGTGACGGAAGAAGAGGCGGAAGAGTTTTTAAGAAAAATGAAACTCCATGATTATTCTGTTGTGGATCAATTGAAGAAGACGCCCGCTCAAATTTCATTGTTGTCATTACTGATCCATTCAGAGGAGCACCGTCTGGCTTTGATGAAAATCCTGAATGAGGCTCATGTTCCTGAAAAAATCTCTGTAAATCATTTGGGAAGAATAGCCAACAGAATCTTTGAGGCAAACAGAATTACATTTTCTGATGATGAATTGCCTGTGGAAGGTACCGAGCACAACAGAGCTCTTTACCTCACCGTGAAATGTGAAAACTCCGTAGTAACCCGGGTATTGGTTGACAACGGGTCAAGTGCAAATATCTACCCTCTCTCCACTTTAAGCAAATTAAAAATTAAAGAGGAGAGGATCCAGAAGAATAGTATCTGCGTACGGGGGTTTGACGGTGGAAGCAGAGATTCATTTGGCGACATAGTGTTGGAACTAACAATAGGGCCAGTTGAATTCACAATGGAATTTCAAGTGTTGGACATAACTGTTTCTTACAACTTGTTGTTGGGTCGACCATGGATCCATGCTGCTAAAGCAGTCCCGTCAACACTACATCAGGCTGTCAAGTTTGAATGGGATCATCAAGAAATAGTTGTGCATGGGGAAGAAAGTTTAAATGCTCACAGCAGTGCCACTGTACTGGTCGAGGGAACAGAAAATGACCAAGGACCATGGGTATACCAAGTGTCCGACACAGTGTCGGTAGAGAAAATTCCAGAAGGGAAGTACCTTCCGAATCCAAAGATATCCTCTGCATCAGTCATGGTAGCCTATGAAATGTTAAAAAATGGTTTTATACCCGGCAAAGGTCTAGGCTCATCGTTGCAAGGAATTACACAACCATAATCTCTCCCCGAGAACTGGGGAACATTCGGTTTGGGTTTCATACCCGCTATCACCGACGTGAAAAAGGCCAGAAAGCTGAAACAAAAGGCATGGGTTCTGCCAAAACCAGTCCCACATCTATCAAAATCTTTTGTCAAGACCGGTGCTAAAAATCGCCCGATAACAACAATTCCTAAATCCCTGGTCAATCTTGAGGGGGAATTAATTGAAAGATTCGAGAAATTGTTTGACGATGTAAATATGGTGGAAAGCAGGGAAGGTTGTAGCAACGCAGAAGTTCAATTCGTTGGGCCAGAAACAAAGCTTAATAATTGGAAAGCCACTCCTCTCCCCATTCGAAAGGAGTCTTGGTAGTTTATTTTGATTTTCTTTCAGTTTGTTTGGGTTACCTCAGGGTTGTAATCCCAATGCTTATCTTACAGTTTGTTTGAAGTGTGCAAACCTTGTTATCTTTCATCATCCAATAAAATACAGTTTCCTTTTTCATTATCATTCCTGATAGTTTTCTTTTCCTTTTCTTCTTTTTCTGTACAGTTCTTTTTACGCTGGCTCTAGTGATATGGCATGCATGAGGAATCCTCAGCCCAGTCTTAAAAATCAATCTGGTTCCGAAATAATAATTCAAGAAATATATTGTGATTATGAATCAGAATATGATGAAGATGAGGTTTTTGAAGAGATTAGTAAAGAGTTAATTCACTTTGAGGAAAAAATCAAACCTAACTTGAGTGATACCGAGGACATCAATATAGGGGACACGAGTAATATCCGGGAAACTAAAATAAGTGTCCATCTCGAACCAAAGATCCGAGAAGAGTTAATTAAAGCACTCATAGAATTCAAAGATGTTTTTGCATGGTCATATGACGACATGCCGGGCCTGAGCACTGATTTAGTGGTTCACAAATTGCCCACCGATCCAACGGTGCCTCCTGTCAAGCAGAGGCTGAGAAAATTCAAGCCTGATATGAGTGTGAGAATTAAGGAAGAAATCACCAAACAGTTGGAAGCAAAGGTCATTCGAGTCACTCGATATCCTGTTTGGTTAGCTAATATCGTTCCTGTACCAAAGAAAGACGGCAAAATTAGAGTATGCGTCGACTACCGCAATCTCAACAAAGCAAGTCCGAAGGATAATTTCCCATTACCCAATATCCATATTTTGATCGATAATTGTGCCAAGCATGATATAGGGTCTTTCGTGGATTGTTATGCCGGGTATCATCAAATTCTAATGGATGAAGAAGATGCAGAAAAGACGGCATTCATCACACCATGGGGAACTTATTGCTACCGGGTAATGCCATTCGGTTTGAAGAACGCCGGAGCAACCTACATGAGAGCGATGACCACAGTGTTTCATGATATGATACACAAGGAGATTGAGGTATACGTGGACGATGTGATCATAAAATCAAAGCATCAGGCCGACCACGTTGGGGATTTGAGGAAGTTCTTCTTAAGACTTCGCAGGTACAACCTCAAGCTTAACCCTGCCAAATGCGCATTTGGAGTTCCATCTGGAAAGTTGCTGGGATTCATAGTCAGTCGGCGAGGCATCGAGCTAGACCCATCAAAAATCAAAGCCATCCAAGAATTGCCACCTCCAAGGAACAAAACTGAAGTAATGAGTTTGTTGGGAAGGTTAAATTACATCAGCAGGTTTATTGCTCAGCTCACAACAACCTGTGAGCCAATTTTCAAATTGTTGAAAAAGGATGCTGCGGTCAAATGGACCGATGAGTGTCAAGAAGCGTTCGATAAGATAAAAGGGTACTTGTCAAACCCACCCGTGTTGGTCCCGCCAGAGCCAGGAAGACCTCTGATTCTTTACTTGACGGTCTTGGAAAATTCATTTGGTTGTGTATTAGGGCAACATGACCTCACTGGCAGAAAAGAACAGGCCATCTACTACCTTAGCAAGAAATTCACAGCTTATGAGGTTACGTATACTCATCTGGAGAAGACATGTTGCGCCCTGACTTGGGTAGCTCAAAAATTGAAACACTATTTGTCGTCCTACACCACTTACCTCATTTCGCGTCTGGACCCGTTGAAATATATTTTTCAAAAGCCTATGCCAACGGGAAGACTTGCAAAGTGGCAGATATTGCTCACAGAATTTGACATCATCTATGTGACTCGAACTGCAATGAAAGCCCAAGCATTGGCTGATCATTTAGCTGAAAACCTGGTCGACGAGGAGTACGAGCCATTGAAAACCTATTTTCCTGATGAAGAAATAATGCATATCGACGAGATGGAGCGAATTGAAAAACCTGGCTGGAAACTTTTCTTTGATGGGGCCGTTAACATGAAAGGAGTCGGGATAGGAGCTGTAATCATTTCTGAAACAGGGCATCACTATCCTGTTACAGCTCAATTGCGATTTTATTGCACCAATAATATGGCTGAATATGAAGCTTGTATTATGGGGTTAAGGCTAGCCGCAGACATGGGTATCCAAGAAATCTTAGTCATGGGAGATTCGGATCTTCTGGTACATCAAATTCAAGGAGAATGGGAAACCCGAGACTTAAAGCTCATACCATACCGACAATGTCTACATGATCTTTGTCAGCGGTTTCAATCAGTGGAATTCCGGCATATTCCAAGGATTCATAATGAGGTTGCCGATGCATTGGCTACTTTGGCATCAATGTTGCACCATCCAGACAAAGCTTATGTGGATCCACTACATATTCGAGTCCACGATCAGCACGCTTATTGCAATATGGTTGAAGAAGAATTTGATGGTGAACCATGGTTCCACGACATCAAGGAGTATATCAGGATGGGGATATATCCCGCACAAGCCACAGGAGATCAAAAGAGGACCATTAGGCGATTGGCAAATGGATTCTTTTTAAGCGGAGGAGTTTTGTATAAAAGAACACCAGACCTTGGATTATTAAGATGCATAGATGCCAGACAAGCTACAGCTATCATGTCTGACGTACATTCGGGAGTTTGCGGACCCCACATGAGCGTATATGTACTGTCCAAGAAAATCCTCCGAGCTGGTTACTATTGGCTTACCGTGGAAAGAGATTGTATCAGTTTTGTGCGCAAGTGTCATCAATTCCAGATACACTGAGATTTAATTCATTCTCCACCATCCGAGTTGCACACAATATCGGCACCATGGCCCTTCGTTGCCTGGGGCATGGATGTGATTAGACCAATTGAGCCGGCAACATCCAATGGGCACAGGTTCATTCTGGTAGCCATTGATTATTTTACCAAATGGGTTGAGGCCAAGACATTCAAATCAGTGACCAAGAAAGCTATGGTCGATTTTGTCCACTCAAATATTATATGTCGATTCGGAATCCCAAAAGTGATCATCATAGATAACGGTGCTAATCTTAACAGTAACTCAATGAAGGAAGTATGTCAACAGTTTAAGATTACACATCGCAACTCAACCCCATATCGGCCCAAGGCGAATGGAGCAGTCGAGGCAGCCAACAAAAACATAAAGAAGATACTTCGGAAAATGGTAGAAGGTTCAAGACAATGGCATGAAAAACTACCATTTGCATTATTGGGATATCGCACTACTGTTCGCACTTCAGTAGGAGCAACTCCTTATTTATTGGTATATGGCACTGAAGCAGTAATTCCTGCAGAAGTTGAGATTCCTTCCCTTCGGATCATCGCCGAAGCAAAGATTGATGGATGATGAATGGGTCAAAACCCGTCTGGAACAGTTAAACTTGATTGATGAAAAACGATTGGCCGCAGTATGTCATGGTCAATTATATCAAAGAAGAATAGCAAGAGCATACAACAAAAAGGTGCGTCCACGGAAGTTTGAAGTGGGTCAACATGTGCTGAAACGTATTCTTCCACATCAGGTTGAGGCAAAAGGCAAATTTGCCCCAAATTGGCAAGGACCATTCATTGTGACCAGAGTATTATCGAATGGTGCACTATGCTTAACAGATATTGAAGGCAAATGCATAGATATGGCGATCAATTCTGACGCGGTAAAAAGATATTATGCATAACTTTTGAATGTTTGTATTTAGCATTATTTCGAAGATTGGAATGACAAAGGCAATTTATTCTGCTATCCAAACACTATACCCTTTGCTTCCCTTCGAGCCATATTTGTTTCTTTCTTACCCTCTCTTGGAATCAATGAAAATCAAATATGAAATAATAACAAAAAATCACTATCATTTAGTGAACTACGTTTGACCTGATTCCTCAAAGAAGGATACGTAGGCGCCTCACGGCTCGGTCATAGGGTGCATAATATGCATAATATGCATAATATACACGAAAAGAAACATCAAGAGACCCCAATCAAGAAACTGGGGCAGGAATTGTATCAGAAATAATAAAAAGAGTCCAAGAGTTGTAATTTTAAACCCATATCAAAACTGTTTAGCTTTTGATACCTTTCCATTTCCAACCGCATACCAAAAAGACCTTTCGATCAATCTTAGAAAAATGCTGAGTCAAGCAAATGAAGTTGGTTCATAACACTCTGGTACGAACAAGAAAATAAAGTAAAAATGAGAGAGTCTTATAGGTGAAAACCCACACGGGCACCATAAGATGACGGAAGTTGAGAGAAAGAAAAATGAGAGAGTCTTATTGGTGAAAACCTTTGCAGGCACCATAAGGCGAAAAGGAATGAAGAAATAAACAAATAAGGAAGGTTTGTCAGTGAAAACTCTTTGAGATATTGCAAGTCAAACATGTCTGTAAAATGAAAAATGAAGTTGGGTTAATGAGACAATCAAAAGGAGTTTGATTAAAAGACTGGGTTGATTAATCCAAAATGCATACCATGATCATTGGTGCCAATGACTCCAATCAGATAAGTCCTTTATTTTTCCTCCCACAGTCATCCAAATTTGGATTTTTCTTTTCATTCTAGATTGTCTAAATCGTCATGTTTTCATCACTAATAATCTTACTCTTCTAAAGCCTTTGAGATGAGTTTTGTTCCAAACAAATAAGAAAGAATGTCAAGGTATACTACCGAGATTCAAGGTTGCATAAGACAAAAATACAGCCATGATGGGCGTGAGGATAAAAAATAAGATATGGGAGGAAGAAAAGTGAAATCAAAAGTGGATCAGCAATGTCAGGAGAGACATATGATTACGATTAAAAGGGTTTGAAGTAAAAACAACAGTGGTGATCCTATAGTCAAGGATCAATTAAAAGGACAAAATAGTCTTTTCAACCATTCCAAGGCAATAAAACAAGACGAAGAGAAGCCCCACCATCGGCAAGAATGCCCCAGTTAACCACCCTGCTTTAAACTAACGAAATTTTGTTTGATTTAAAACAGGGGCAAAACAACATTTGTGTCAGGAAACACCCGATAAAGAATTGAAGAAATCAGGCGTCCACCTGGAGAATGAGGATGAAGAATTTAAGAAGAAATCAGGCGTCCACCTGGAGAATGAGGATGAAAAGAAGAAGTCAGGCGTCCACCTGGAGAATGAGGATAAATAATTGAAGAAATCAGGCGTCCACCTGGAGAATGAGGATAAAGAATTGAAGAAATCAGGCGTCCACCTGGAGAATGAGGATGAGAATGGAAGAAATCAGGCGTCCACCTGGAGAATGAGGATGAAGAATTTAAGAAGAAATCAGGCGTCCACCTGGAGAATGAGGATGAAAAGGAGAAGTCAGACGTCCACCTGGAGAATGAGGATAAATAATTGAACAAATCAGGCGTCCACCTGGAGAATGAGGATAAAGAATTGAAGAAATCAGGCGTCCACCTGGAGAATGAGGATGAGAATGGAAGAAATCAGGCGTCCACCTGGAGAATGAGGATGAAGAATTGAAGAAATCAGGCGTCCACCTGGAGAATGAGGATGAAGAATTGAAGAAATCAGGCGTCCACCTGGAGAATGAGGATGAAGAATTGAAGAAATCAGGCGTCCACCTGGAGAATGAGGATGAGAATTGAAGAAATCAGGCGTCCACCTGGAGAATGAGGATGAAGAATTGAAGAAATCAGGCGTCCACCTGGAGAACAAGGGAATACAATTGAAGCATTGAAATCAAAAGCCCGCTCATATGAGAAAGGAGTACACTTAGAGTCAATAAAGCAGAGGAGTCCAACAAAGTCCCCAGTAGGAAACAACAAGAGTCCCAAACAGATAAAGAAAGTACGGGACACAATGAAAAGGAATACGGAATAAGCCAAATGCCCAAGAGTCACCAAGATATCAAGACAACAAGAAACGCAAGGGCATGATCTAGATAAGATTTTATAATTCATGTACCATAGTCTAGTTTAGCTTTTTGTATTACCTTTGAAGTAAGGTGTAATAAGGAGGTCAGCAAGCAGTAAAAACAGCACGAAGCAGCAGTAACATCACAGTCCCACGGTAGTCCCAGCTACCCAAAACTTCCCGAACTACATTGACCTGATTCCTTTATAGCCAAGGATATGTAGGAAACCTTTGAAGCAGAGGTTCGGTCAAATCTTTCAAAAAATGCTTCCCACGGAGTATTTGAACGGGCAAAAATCGCTCGTATCCGCTCACTTTATCTTTGCACGAAAACTCTTCGAGTTTCCGCACAAAGAGGGGCAGCTGTGAGCACGTGATTTTTGCCTCACGAAAACTACTCCAAAATAAATCAAAAATAAAATAAATTTCTTTTAGTGTGCAATTTTTGAATTTGCGTGGTGTTTGTTAAATATTTGTGTTATGTCCGTAAATGTTTACTTTGTCATAATAAAATGAAAATTAAAATAAAAATATATGTTTCATGCATATCTAGGATTTAATTATGCATTTAATAATTGTTTCAAAATAAAATCACAAAAATATGCATTGGTTCTATTTCAAATGTTTCACTGTGTGATTAATGTTTTATCTATGTGTTAATGGTTATTAAAAAGTAATTAGTATTTTTGTAATGATAATTTTGTTTTTATAATTTTGATTAGGATTTTTATAATTAAGAATAAAATTAAGAAATGGAAAATAGGCTTTAAGTATAAAATAATCGGACCTGGATTGAAATCCAGGCCCAAATAAAACAATTTTCCCCACAGCCCAATCCAAATGCCCATGTCCGGTCCAATTCAGCTACGCCAAACGACGTCGTTTGGTTATCATTCATCAAGGGCCGTTAGATTAGATCAATTCAACGGCTGAGATCTCATCACCCTAACCCGTGATCCTTACCCGACCCACTGCCCAGACTCAGCCCGACCCTGATATTAAACCAAATGACATCGTTTGGTTTAATGAACGAATCCTGGTCATTCATTCTGCCTAATCTAACGGTTAGCATCAATCCACCCTTTCCCTATATAAGGCCCAAACCCCTACCTCGGCCCCCTAACTAAACACCCCCCTCTTCACTGTTCATCATCTTCCTCAAACACACCCCTAACCCTAGCCGCCCTAGCATCCCACCGCCTGAAACCCGGCGGCAACAACGCCGCCGGTCACCAAAATATCACCCCAGACTCCTCACCATTTCCTCTACACGGATCTAGCCTTAGTTTCTTTCGAATTAGACCCCAACCCTTCGAATCTTAAATCGAAGGTTGGTCTGAAAACTCAACCCTTTCCAATGGCTTCCAAAATAACACCACAGCTTCCCCTAAATACCCTCACCACGGATCTGTTAGTTGCATGGCTCGAATCCTACTGGAATTGCTCGAATCTTCATTTGAAGATTCGAATGAAACCTAACCCTACTCAGATTCCTTCCAAATTAACACCAAATGACCCCTAGGCTTCCCTCACCCTTGTGTCATCTTTGGTTCCCTTCGAATCTGCTCAGAAATGTTCGGATTTAAAATCCAAGATCTGAAACCCTAAAATTTTCCAATCTTGGAATCTTTTTCAATTCAAACGAAGGATTGAGGTTTAATCGACCTTAGTCGAAGTATTTTCAGTTGAAAATACTTCGACTAAGGCCTGTTTGATTTCAAAAAGTCCGAATCCAAGTTGAGTTTGAGTCCGGTTAAATTTAAAGATTCAGAGGTATGTTTTTCTATTTCCTTTTTGTATTCTATAGGTTTATTTCAGTAACCTGTGTAATGTTGCATATTTTTTTGTTTAATTCTTTGATTCTGCCTCCTACCCGTCTACTTGATCCGAATGTGAATTGTTTCTGTTGATTGTGATTAATTACAATGTGTGTAATCGACTCGATTAAGTTCGTCGATTAGTTGTATTATAAATCTTGTTTCTGAAATGTTGACTGAAACAACCTGTTTTGGATGGATTCTTTTGTTGTAATCAGTTGTTTCTTATTTGATAATCAGTTTAATTAATACTCGTCAATTAAATCATCTTTGTTTATAGTTCAATAAAATCCATCAAATGGATGTTGTATGAGTGTTGATTTCTGAGCATTGAGTTTCAGGGCATTGTCAGTATATTGGCAATGCTCCTGTGTTTGCCTGATTCTAGTTCAATTTTGAAGTTCAGTTTGAATTGTTATAATAAATTCAGTGTAGTGTTGTTGTGATGTTAGTTCTGAATTCAAGTTTACAAAGGTTGGGTAAATACAATTGTATTAGGAGGTTAATCATAGGATTGGTTATAGTTGCTTAAACAGACTTTAAAATCTGTTTTGTATCAGATTCTGATTTTAGTTTAAGGGCAGTAATAACAGTAATTACAGTAGAATTTCTGGGGTATTTCTGGGACAGAATAGTGAGGGTAATATGATAGTATAGTGGGCTGAAAGTGGAAAGTTAATGGCTATTATTTAATGTGATAATGGGAAACAAAGGGTAATGGGGCTGCTTAAAATCAGGATAAGATCACTTAAAGTATTTAAAAGCAAATTTTAATGGGACTTTCTGATTTTTAAAAGAAGAAAGGGGTCCGGACAGTAGGCTAAAAAAGAGGGGCAGACCTGTATAAGATAGGGGGGACTGGGACTGATTTAAAGAAGAGATTTTAAGACAGATTTTAAGAGAGATACACAGAGGGAAAAGAAAAATTTGAGAGAGGAAAATCACAAGCAGAAACAGAAATCTGAAAGGGAAGATAGAAAGAAAGGGAAACAGAAACATTAAAACAGAATTCTGCCTCGGAAGTCAGAAACATTAAGTTGATTCTGTGTTTTGAAATTGAAAGCTTTTTCAGTCTGCTTTGTTCTAAGTCTCAAAATCAGAAATATTATTCTTTTCATTAAATCTGTCCGGATTTGTTTGATCTCATGGTTCAGTTAAAAATCTAAAATTTCTTAAAAGTACTGTCACTGTGCATCTGGGTTCCTCGGGTCTTATTATTGCTCAAATCTGTGGAAATACTGCTATTCTACTGATTTTGTTACTGCTGCAACCGCTGAAATTTACTCCTTCTACCTTCATTTCCAGGTACATATTTTTTAAATTTTATGTCGGGGGAGAGATTCAGCATGATAAATCAATGAAGCTTGAATTGCAATTCTATTTTTCCATTTGTCTAAGTTCATTATTCTAAATTTCAGTCTTGTTTCATGTTGGTTAATATAGTAGTATGCTTGACATAGTAATTATCAGTTGATCATTCTCTTTTGAAATTCATATAAGTGATGTAATAGTATTATCTATTCCAGAATTTCATTAAAGTATAGTTATGATTGAATTGTCAAAATAGGGAACATGGCAGAAAGTTGGCCATTATTTGAACTTTATGGTATTGTTAGTCAGGTACAGCATAATATGAAAATATCAAGGAAAAATACATTATTGGACTGTTTGGTTAATAGTTAGTTGTTGTTTAAAGCTAGGTGATGTTGTTTGCATTTTGCTATATTATGGCATAACAATGGTTATGTTTATAATCAATAGTTAAAAGTTGCCTTGGTAAAATCCGTTATGTTCACAATGTCAAAATATGGCGAATAATGTTGTATGCAATATCATTTTATTAAGTCAATTAGGTAGATTTGTTCTCTTTCTTAATAACAAATGGCCTAGGAATTTTACAATGCGAAAGTTAGTGTTTAGCAATGGTTCACATAAATTGAGAATCAAATCGGTTTGATTATATATATATCTTACGTTCAACCATAAGCAGAATTAACAAAATAATTAGGCCTATTAGATTAAAAACAAGCATATGAGAATGAGATGATATGTATAAGCATGAATGGCAACGTTTTATATCAATGGTAAATAGAAATAGAACTTGCACTAAATAAAAATAATGAAAATTCTTCAAAAAATACTTCTTCCCTTCATAAATCATTTTTTTTAGTTTCATATGCAATTCATTCTTTGGTATATATATATATATTTCTTTGAATTTGAATAGTCTGGATGAATATAATTTATACGCGGAAATTATAATCGACGGTCAACATTTAATAAATTGTGAATTCTTTTAAAAGAATTTAAAGGCATCCCTTAAATGTGAATTTCTCAGGATTTTCATATAAAATGTGTAGATATAATAAACAATTCGTGGAAAACCCATAATACCATTAAGAATATTTGGCGTAATTAGGGATGCGTTCGCGTAACCTGATTATATTTCTAAAAGCAATTCGAATTATGCGTTCGCGCAACTTCGAGTGAACATTTTAATAAAAGGGATTTCTCCGAGGATGTCAAAATAATTTCATCTAACCCGAGATGTGCAGTTCATTGTTTAAATACAAGGGTGACGATGTTCTTAATTTTATTTTAAATTTTGAACATATGAGTTTTATTAAAAATATAATATGGTCAATTTTATTGTGTACACGTATGCGTGGCACGATCCCCTGTAATTATAAAAGGTATATAATACGAATATACGTACGCGTAATTTGTTTATATAATTGTAAACAATAAGTAAAAGCGATAATAAAATCATGCAATAAAAACGTATTTAGTAAAATCAAGATAATTAAGCCTGGAGGAAAATCCTTGAAAACTCTATCAGATCAAGGATTGTTAAAAGGAGTAAAGGCTTGCAACTTGGAGTTTTGTGAGCATTGTGTTAAAGGGAAACAGACAAGGGTTAAATTTGGTACAGCGATCCATAATACTAAAGGCATTTTGGATTATGTACACTCTGATGTTTGGGGTCCTTCCAAAACACCTTCATTGGGTGGGAAGCACTATTTTGTAACCTTTGTTGATGATTTTTCTCGAAGAGTGTGGGTGTATACAATGAAAAACAAAGATGAAGTGCTGGGAATTTTTCTCAAATGGAAGACGATGGTGGAGAATCAAACAGGCAGGAGGATCAAGTGTATTCGCACAGACAATGGAGGTGAATACAAAAATGATCATTTCAATAAGGTCTGTGAAAATGATGGCATCGTCCGACACTTCACTGTTAGACATACACCACAACAGAATGGAGTGGCAGAACGTATGAACCGGACCTTGCTGGAGAAGGTACGGTGTATGTTGTCCAATGCTGGCTTGGGCAAAGAATTTTGGGCTGAGGCAATTACATATGCATGCCACCTCATTAATCGTCTACCATCTGCTGCTATTGATGGCAAGACACCATTTGAAAAATGGTATGGAAAGCCTGCTGTAGATTATGACTCTTTGCACGTGTTTGGCTCAACTGCATATTATCATGTGACAGAGTCAAAATTGGATCCAAGGGCAAAGAAGGCTATTTTTATGGGAATTACTTCTGGAGTCAAAGGATATCGCTTATGGTGTCCTATGACAAAGAAAGTAATATTCAGCAGGGATGTTACCTTTGATGAATCTGCTATGGTAAATAAGGTAACAGAAGATACCAAACAAAATGAAGGTGCTTCTAAGCAGGTGGAGTTTGAGGGAAAATTTATTTTTCCTACACAAGAAGCAGAGGAGGAAACAAATGAAGATTACCCTCTGGAAGGAGAGCCAGTAGAGGAGATTCCAACTCAGGAACCTCAACAACAACTTGAATCAATAGCAACCAGCAGGCCAAAAAGAACAATAACGAAACCTGTTCGTCTCATAGAGACGGTTGCTTGTGCAACCTCAATTGTAGCTGATGATGTTCCTACTACTTATAAAGACGCTGTCCAAAGTTCAGAAGAAGATAAGTGGAGGATTGCCATGAATGATGAAATACAGTCCCTTCATCAGAATCATACATGGAGATTGGCCAATCTCCCGAAGGGAAAGAAAGCAATTGGGTGCAAATGGGTATTTGCAAAGAAAGAAGGATTTCCTAACCAATTAGATGTTCGCTACAAAGCAAGATTGGTGGCCAAAGGATATGCTCAAAAGGAGGGAATTGATTACAATGAAGTGTTTTCTCCAGTTGTAAAACATTCATCCATTAGAATTATGTTGGCTTTGGTAGCACAATTGGATTTGGAACTAGTTCAGATGGATGTAAAAACTGTGTTTTTACATGGAAACTTGGAGGAGGAAATCTACATGACTCAGCCAGAAGGATTCAAAGTTGCTGGAAAAGAAAATATGGTGTGCAAACTTGAAAAATCGTTGTACGGATTGAAACAATCTTCTAGACAATGGTACAAGCGATTTGACGAGTTTATGTTGCGGCAAGGGTACAAGAGAAGCAAATACGATCATTGTGTGTATTTGCACAAGCTTAAAGATGGTTCCTTTGTATATCTTCTCCTATATGTTGATGATATGTTGATAGCTTCCAAGAATTCGGAAGAAATTGATAAGTTGAAGATTCAACTGAAGAAGGAGTTCGAGATGAAGGATCTGGGTGAGGCAAAGAAAATTCTTGGCATGGAGATAATTAGAGATAGACGTTCAAAGAAACTCTGTTTATCTCAGAAAGAATATTTGAAGAGAGTACTACAACGTTTTGGCATAGATGACAAGACTAAGCCAGTTAGTACTCCACTTGCTCCCCATTTTAAGCTAAGTACTACTATGTCGCCAATGGATGAAGCTGAACGAGAGTATATGTCAAAGGTACCATACGCAAATGCTGTTGGTAGCTTGATGTATGCAATGGTTTGCACAAGGCCTGACATTTCACAAGCTGTTGGAGTTATTAGCAGATATATGCACAATCCAGGGAAGGAGCATTGGCAAGCTGTGAAGTGGATTCTACGGTATATTCATAATACTGTAGATGTCGGGTTAGTTTTTGAGCAGGAAGACAATCAGTCTGTAGTTGGATATTGTGACTCAGATTTTGCGGGTGATCTGGACAAACGAAGATCAACTACTGGTTATGTGTTTACTTTTGCAAAGGCACCAGTTAGTTGGAAGTCTACTTTGCAGTCAACAGTTGCTTTGTCTACAACAGAGGCAGAGTACATGGCTATTACAGAGGCTGTGAAAGAGGCAATTTGGCTTCAAGGATTGCTAAAGGAGCTTGGTGTTGAACAAAAAGGTATCACAATTTTTTGTGATAGTCAAAGTGCTATTCAATTAGCGAAGAACCAAGTTTATCATGCAAGGACGAAGCACATTGATGTTCGGTATCATTTCGTACGAGAAATCATAGAAGAAGGTGGAGTCACGGTGAAGAAAATTCATACTACGGAGAATCCTGCTGATATGCTGACAAAGGTGGTGACTGCGGTCAAGTTTCAACATTGTTTGGATTTGATCAACATTGTTGAACACTGAAGATTGAAGATGAAGACACAACCAAAATTTGTTACCGAGAGAAAATTGAAGATGTGGAATTTTGCCAAGGTGGAGATTTGTTGAATTATGTCAAATTTCCATCCCACATCGGTGGGTTAAGGAGTTGGTGGGAAACTTTTCCCCTATAAAAGAAGGCTTAATGTTTAGGATTTAAACACACCTCTCATTTGCCTTCTCATTTGTTTAAGGCATTTGTATCTTCTCTCTTTAGTATTATTTCACTTGTATTTTGGAGTGAAATAAAATATTGGTTGTATCCGAGGAGTAGACAAAATTAGCCGAACCTCGTAAATTCTGGTGTTCCCTTTATTGTTGCTTTATTGTCTTATTTATTATTTGGTGACTGTCATAATTTTTGGTATAGTAGTTGTGACTTATTCACACTATATACATCTGGCTTCCGCAACAATAATTTCAGATTTTTCATCTCTAAAAAGTGAGGTCAAACCTCTAAATTTATAGACAAATAAAGGACGAGAAGAAGAGGTGCAATCCAAGAGGTGCCTCTTCCATTTCTCATTCACATCCCTTAATAAAAACGTAACAGAAAGTACTAAAAACTATTTTAGAATATTCAGTTACAAAATGATTTTTGGTCTAGTCTATTGTTTTGCCCTATTCAAGGTCTCGTAATTTGTGGTTGGGAAAGCGCTATATGATCTGCGCCTGCCAGATGGAGACTATCAAACCTTCAATTAATTCGCCAAGTCTCACTAACAACCAGACGCTTCATTTGAATCTAATTTTGTCTCAACAGAAATGGCGATAAACATGCAAAAATGAAGGGTAAGGATGTGTACTATAAATTTTTATGATTTGATTATTTTCTGGATTCTGCACATAACGGGAGATTAGTGCACGAGACTGCCTTTTTTTTAAAAAAGGCGATAAACAATTTAATATCGGTGAAAAAAATCTATTTCAGGTGTTTACATCAAATCACTAGTTATATAACTTGGTTTGCATAATAATTTTCTCACTTAACCATAATGACTTAATATATATTTTCATTTATTAAATTACTTAATCATAGTAAATTGATGTGGTTGGTGTGTGCCGGTAATTTCACAAATCTTGTTTGCATTTTCAAAGGACAACTTCCCATTTCTAGAAATGTATTCAATTTTAATTCTTGTGAGTCTATCTAGTAAAGATTAATATGATCAATTTTATTGCTAATTAATGTTAAAATGTAAAAATTTTAATATGCGGGGAAACAACTAAAAAAATTACTTATTTTGGATCCGAGGGAATTCTTGTTTTAAGAATATTACTAAAAAGATGCTTTTGCTCAAAGTTACGCTCATAAATGCGTCTGTTGCCTATGGGTCTATACAGATGCACCCCACCCGAATATTTGTGTGCTGGAGAGAGAGATTAAGAGAGAGAAGCAAGTGATATCCACCTAATTAAAAAAATAATAATGTCACATAAAATAAACATTTAAAGTTAAAATATTATTTTCTCTCTAAGGAGAATAAATACTAGATGAATGACCGTTGGGTAATAGATATTGAGAAAACTACGCAATATAGCTGCTCCTAAAAATAATTGCATGCAATATATATTTTATACATTAATGTAATATATATATATATATATATATATTAAATACTTGACTAGCAAATATAATTATTTTTGATCGACCGGCCAAATATGTAACTTACACAGATGTTTTTGCACTCAGTTAGTCAGTTTGAGCCTTAGTTAAATCAAGCGAAACTTTCAGAAACCACTATGTTTTAGTGGTTATTAGCTAGTTGTAGCTACCATTTACTATATTACTTCCTATAGGTATGTTTTCAGACTTTTTAGAGTGTATTCGATGTATTTAAGCTATTGTATTCATGAATACAGTAGCATTTCTAGGCGTGAAACAAGGGATTACAGCTAGACAGATTTTTGTATTCGGGTGTATTCGACTGTATTCATGACGTGAAATATGGGATTACAGCTTAACAGATTATTGTATTCGACTGTATTCACGGCATGAAACAGGGGATTACACTATTTTTAAACGGAAAGTGAATCAATTAACATAATATACTCCTAATATAACTCAATAAACTCAATTATAACACACAAATTTTGTATTTCTAGTTATAAAAAAGATTCTCAACCGAAAAACACCCCAAAAGCATAGCAATCTTTAGAGATTTTATAATACATCTGAATACATAAATTATATTAATTAAAAAAATATGAATACATTTATGGAATATAGCGAGACAGTAAATACAATGAAATACATAGAATACAGCGAGATACATTGAAATACAATGGGGAAAAAAATAATGAATACAATGAAATACAGGGAGATACATTAAAATATATTAACAGAAAATTCAAGTTGCTTAGCCCCCAACTCCGTCGTCTTTGTTCAAGAACAACCCTAATGTCGTCTTGTTGAAGCAACATCAGTATCCACTCCTCGCTCGTCGTCATCGTTGCCTTCGGTTACCAACGATTAGCACGTAATTACCGGATTGAAGATAAAGCATGTGATGAAGGGGAGAAGAAGAAACTTAGAAGTCGCTCTAATAGACTGCCTCCATCGACGGATTCTTCTCCATCTTCGGAGAAGAAGTCGTGTTCTCCGCCGCTTATCAAAAGTAGAAGCAACAGAAGCCGAAGTCGAGTGCCTTCATCTTCAGCCTTGATCTGGGGGAGGAAAAGACATCGGGAAGTAGAGAGAGAGAGAGAGAGAGAGAGAGAGAGAGAGAGAGAGAGAGATGGAGAATAGATATGTGGTAGGGGATAGGAGAAATTTGAAGGGATATGAGAAAGAAAAATAATACTAAAGCTTATTTTATGGCTTAAGGATAAGAGATGGACATAAATAGATATTTAGCTATAAAAAATTAAAAGATAGATATGGAATATAATTTTTTAAAAGGGTATTTATTTAAAGGAATTTTTACATTCGTATACCATATAGGAAACCTAATTACTCTCAATGTTTAAGGTTTGATATAATTACATTTAGTATACCAAATTACCAATTCTATATCATAGTGTATTTTAAGGGTACAATTAATGCAGCGTATATCCCTCCTTAATTAAAGGTACCGTATATCCCACCCCTCCCACATTTCTCTCTCTCAAATCCTCACCCTCACCCACGTTTTACTTAAACACATGTTCTTTTTACCCCTTTTCCCTCTTCTAAAACGGCAGAAACATCGTTAACCCACCATTAAAGTTTAATTTAAATTTTTTTCGTCTACATTCAGTGAAAAAATGCTATGTCTTTTACGCCAAAACCCCACGCCCTACACTGGAATGGGGTCTCTGTTGGCAGCCACATGTTACAAAAACTTCATAAATGGCAATGTCTTTTACTACAGAGTAACTTTTGGTATATACTTCTGTTTCATGCAAACCAATTGATTTAGTTGAGTCAAGATCTGAAGAGCTCCTTGTTTCCAAACTTTTTTAAATTTAATCTATGACCACCGACTCCTTTTTGGTTATTTGCCATTTGTTTAACTAGAAAGAATTTCCCTGGCAATTATTTTTGTTTTTATCTCTTTAGGGGTGTGGATGTTGATTTTTAAAAGTTAAAACGGATTTTTGACATAATTGCGTTTTTTGAAGAAGATTTGTAGAAGTTTTAGTCGTTTTTGATTTGTGAAAACAGAAAATAAAGCATCTACAATCAGAATACAAATAATCTACAATTTATCTACAAAATATCTACAAACTAGGTACATTGAATTTTAATATCCCAATTCCCATTCAATTGTGTAGCTTAATTGGTATTTTCGATATAATTGCATTTTTTGCAGAAGATTTTGTAGAAGTTTTAGTCGTTTTTGATTTGTGAAAACAGAAAACAATGCATCTACAATCAGGATACAAATAATCTACAATTTATCTACAAAATATCTACAAACTGGGTACATTGAATTTTAATATCCCAATTCCCATTTCAATTGTAGCATAATTGGGATTTTCGGCACAATTGCGTTTTTTGCAGAAGATTTGTAGAAGTTTTAGTCGTTTTGGATTTGTGAAAACAGAAAACAAAGCATCTACAATCATAATACAAATAATCTATAATTTATCTACAAAATATCTACAAAATGGGTACATTAAAGTTTAATATCCCAATTCCCATTCGATTGTAGTTTAATTGGAATTTCGACATAATTGTATTTTTTTGCAGAAGATTTGTAGAAGTTTTAGTCGTTTTTGATTTGTGAAAACAGAAAACAAAGCATCTACAATCATAATACAAATAATCTATAATTTATCTACAAAATATCTACAAAATGGGTACATTAAAGTTTAATATCCCAATTCCCATTCGATTGTAGTTTAATTGGAATTTTCGACATAATTGCTTTTTTTGCAAATGATTTGTAGAAGTTTTAGGCGTTTTTGATTTGTGAAAACAAAAAACAAAGCATCTACAATCATAATACAAATAATCTATAATTCATCTACAAAATATCTACAAACTGGGTATATTGAATTTTAATATCCCAATTCTCATTCGATTGTAGTTTAAGTGGGATTTTCGACTAGACATAATCTTAAAGATTCATTATAGTATTCTCAATTATAGATTGAGGAAAATATGTTAGAAAGCTACATCAACTACTCTGTCGAGTTTGAAAAATACTACCTAGTGACATCAACTATTAGATTTGTCAACTTATTATTTTTCATGGAAAAAAAATATAACGATATTTTCAGCTACAAGTTTAAGTGAGACTATAAGCAGAAAGATTAGGTAAAAATAGGAATAATTTTCAAAAGCCGATCTCATACTCTGTCTCTTTGATTATTCACGTCATTTGATCTCTCAAAGAGAAAAAATAATAATAATTAGAGATATCTTAATAAGGAATTTTAATGCTACAATGATTCCTTATTTAATGAAATATCTGGAGGAATATTTACTTCCATAATTGTAGTGCGCCTAAATAGGAATATCTGGAAGAATATTTAGTTCCAGATTTGTAGCGCGCCTAATTAGGAAGGAATCAGCTCCTAATAATTGGTATTTAATGAATGGTATAATATTTGTAGAATAACTATGAACATGGCGGACAAATATGAAACTATGTATATTTTTGGTAATAAGGTTTCATATAAGATATAGGAAGGAAATCTTTGCTATAGAAGGTAACTAATCCTTAAATCAAGTCCGGAGTTGTTGGGCCTTTATAACATTGCCATAAGATCAGCAGTCCATACGGCCCATATGGAAAATGCTTAAAGAGAATCTTGTGAAAATTTCCTTCAAACGAAGTGAAAAACAAAACGGAACATTTTCGTATATATACGAAATTTCAAACTTATTTATCCAATTTATTTATATTTTTCTATTTACAAAAAGTAAGTAAAGATTTTTACAAAATAAATATAAATTCAGTCAAAATCTACAATTTATACAAAATAAATATAAATTCAGTCAAAATCTACAATTTATCTATAAATTAAATACAAATTTTTTTTTCTCCAGAATCCGATCAAAAACTGCAATTTAAATATAATTTATATACAAATTATATATAATTATGTTAGATGTATTTTGTATGCCGTTTCTACACTTGACATACAAAATATATACAATTTGCTTATGTCTTCTTGTTCGAGTTTCAATATAAAATTTTAACCAAACTTATCTCGAATTTTCACCAAATTATCTCAAAATTGAGATATAAACTCCAAAGGATATTCCCAATCTTTTGCAACAATGCCCAATTCAAACAAATAATAATTTTACTAATTAAATTCAATTTTCATGCTTCAAAACTTTTGATGGCTGTCAATGACTATTTATTAAAGAGATGATGATGAGAAACTTCAAATCTTATGAGGTGAACAACGCGCTCGACATTTTTCAGTAATTGAATAATTTGAAAATTAATTTTAATTGAGTATTTAGGAAATCAAGATGAGCAAGTTCAATTTGTAGCTTAATCCAAACGCCTTTCTTTCTTTGGACATCAAAACAAGAATATTAAGGAAGGGAGAATATGAAGGAGCTTGCTTTAGAGTTTATAAAAGTCAGTTTTTAAGTTTTTGATCTTAAAATGTTCGTTTGAGTTAGTTAATTAAAATAAACTTCTTTTGTTCTTTTAAAATTTTCAAACTCAATGTTGATTTTGGCAACGCCATTGCCATTAGTAATTAGTGGATCCTTTATTCAGAGAGAAGAGTGAAATGGGGAATGAAGAAGGAGAGCAAAACGGGTAAAATTGGAGTATAATGCATTACTATTTTGTATATAAATGTTAAATTGTATGTCAACGTATAATTAAATTAAAACTTCAATATTGAGGGTAAATAAGTTTCAAAAGTAGAATAGATTTGTAAGAATCTCAAAAGAAAACGTTAGTACATGTTTGTTATGCCGCATTTTATTTTGATGTGTTCTAAGTTCTAAAGTATTATATTTTTTTTCTTATAATGACCCGATCGGTTGTTTTGTGTAATTGCGCCCCGCTACCTCCTTTTTATACTTCACACATGTGTGTTTATGATTTTATGACTAGCGGAGTTGGTTAGTTTTGTTCCGGAAAGCTTTCGGGTTGATTCAGACCCCTTGATTCTTGACTTAGAAGTTTAAATTAGAAATGTTGACCAAACTTTGATTTTTGTGAAAACAACCCCGGAACGGTATTTTGATGGCTCCGATAGCTTCATATCATGATTTCAAACTTGGGCGTATGCCCGAAAATAATTTTGAAAGTCCATAGGTTGATTTGTCGAAATTTGACAGTTTGAAGTTGAAAAATTTGACCGTAGGTTGAATTTTAGATATCGAGTTTGAAATTTAATTTTGGGACTTGGAATAGGTCCGTTAGGCTATTAAGAACTTGCCTGCAAAATTTGGTATCATTTGGAGTTAATTTTATAGGAGTCAGACGTTTAGTTGTAATTCTAGAAGTTCTTGAAATTTACTTTGAAACTTATGCACTTTAGTGTTCGATTCATAGTTTTAGATGTTGTTTTATGTTCGATCGCGCGAGTGAGTTCGTATGATTTTTTAAAACTTGTGTGAATGTTTGGATTGGAGTCCGAGGGCTCGGGTGAGTTTCGGACATGTTACGGAGTGTTTTGGACTGAAATTGCAGAATCTGGTGTGCTAATGCTTCAGGTATCGCATTTGCAAACAGCAGGTTCGCAATTGCGAGCTTAGCAGGTTGCGATATCTGGATCTCAATTGCGAGCTTAGTAGGTTGCGATACCTGGCTCGCAATTGCGAAGAGGTTCAAGTAGAGGCCTCATTCACATTTGTGACAAAATAGTCGCATTTGCGCATTTGCGATGGAGACAGGCTTAGCAAATACGAAGCCAAAGTCGCAATTGCGACCTCCACATAGGACTGACAGTGGCCGCATTTGTGAGTAATAATTCTCAATTTCGAGGGTTCAATTGCAAACACACGTTGCAATTGCGACATCAGCAGCTGATCAAAAGGGCTGGAAGTCGAATTTCTTCTCTAATTCTCTCATTTAAGAACCCTAGACTCGGTAGGAGGCGATTTAGAGAGGGGATTTTAACCTACAAAGTTTGGATAAATGATTCTAATCTGTTTCTAATTATATTCCATCAATATATCTTAGATTTTAACATCAAAATCATGTGAATCGAAGTGAAACTTTGTCAAGTTTTTGAAATAAAAAAATTTGAGTTTTGAAAGTAGATTTGGACTCGGATTTTGGAACTAATCACATATATGAACTCGTGGGGTCATGGATAGTCGGAATCTATCATTGGATCCGGGGTTTAACCGGGCAAGCCCCGGGTCGACTTTTGTTGATTTTTTGGGAAAAGTTTAAAAATCTTAGATTTATCTATTGTAATCGATTTCTCTTGCATTGTTTGATGATATTAAGTAGATGTTGGTTAGATTTGAGCCGCGTGGAGGCGAATTTTAGGGGAAAAGTTATTTTTGAGAGTTGAATTGGCCTAGTTGAGGTAAGTATCTCGCCTAACTTTGTATGAGGGAATTAACCCTTAGGATTGGTATTGATTGGTTCATTTGTGTTATGTGAAAGCCGTGTACGCAACGTGACGAGTGGGTACACGGGTTGTACGTGGTATTTGACCGATTTAGGCTACTTAGACTCTTTTCATGCTCTAATTGAAATGTCATATCATGTTCTAATTTCTCATAGTCAATCTATTCCTACTTGTGTTTGTCTACCCTTACATGCCTTAAATGAT
The DNA here is from genome assembly GCF_000393655.2 of Nicotiana sylvestris. Taxonomy (NCBI): domain Eukaryota; kingdom Viridiplantae; phylum Streptophyta; class Magnoliopsida; order Solanales; family Solanaceae; genus Nicotiana; species Nicotiana sylvestris. The sequence goes on along the minus strand of NC_091061.1, from coordinate 163,040,901 downwards.
TTCGTTAACACTTGTTCTACATTCTAATTGATAAACTGCTTTCATGCTTTAGTTGAACTTGTTGCCTCTTTTATCGTTACATGTTATCTCTTGCATTGGTGATTATCATTATTTGAAGTTATTGTTCATGTTATCTCTTTTATTGTTGATTATCATTATTTGAAGTCATTGTTACAAGTTATCTCCTTTGTTGCTATTATTGTCATTTGAAGTCATATTATCTCTTTCATTGTGAGTTGATTGTATTTAGTTCGTGGTTACACATTATCTTTCTTATTGTTGAGTTAATGGTCTTGAAGTTGTGAAAGTCGTATCACTTTGAGGCAAAGTTGATAATTGTTGAGACATTTTTCTTATTGAGAAGTTTTCATTCATTGTTATTATTGATATCTTGTACACGTTGTGGTGGATCCATGAGCTATTATTATGGAAACATTGATATTGTTGATTGTTGGCAAGTTGTGATATATGGGCACTTCTAGTGCAAGTTGTTATTGTGATGTGTTATTGACGTTCATGCGGCGGTATAAGGCTTGCGGTTAATATGCATGCGGCGGTATAAGGTGGGACTTATGCGCGTGTTGCTTGTAGAGGAATTACATAAAGCCACGTGGCATTATAAGGTGGGCTAAAGTGCGTGTAGCTATTTTGAAAAAATAATTTTGAAAAAATAATTTTGAAAACCTATTTCAAATGTAAGATTCACGCGGCAGTATAAGGAAATATTATGATTGAAATTGTGATTCTTGATATATACGAGGCGATACCTCGTTGTGATTCTTGTTATTTATCTCATATTGCAAAGAGTTTTTGCGGGAACATTTCTTGTTGTTTTGTCCGTCCTTATTCTAGCAGTTGTTGTCTATATATGATCATTGTGGTTCTCTTTAGTTGTTTCCTTTATGTTATTTCCATGCTTAAATTACGGTATTAGCTCATGCTATTAACTTATTTTTGCATCAGTTATTTCTCCGTCTTCCATTATTGTTCGTTCTTATGTTTTCATACTGTTTATTTATATCCTAGTAGGTGTCTTGACCTAAACTCGTCACTACTCTACCGAGGTTAGGCTTGATACTTACTGGGTACCGTTGCAGTGTACTCATACTATGCTTTTGCACATCTTTTTATGTAGATCCAGGTACGTCTGCCCGTGCCGGACACTAGAGTTGAATTGAGTAGGTGCTTGGGAGACTTCAAGCTATATGATAATATGCTAGATTCATGTAGTTTGACGACTATTTATGCCCCAACTTGACTATGCTTCACCGTTCTAGGATGGTTAAATGACGATAAATTGGCTCTAATTGTGAATTTCATGTTTTGCAGGAGCAAGTTATGCTATGAGGACTTAGGACAGTGTTTGGAGCTAAATTAAAGCAAGGGAAGCCCCTCCGAGCTGAGTACGTGTGAAAGAAGAAAGAAAAGAAGAGAAAAGGGCCGATTTAACACTCTAGCGCGGCCTTAGCGCGACCGCGCTAGAGCAAAAAACAAGACAATACACTATGCAATATGCCCACTAGCGCGGTTCAAGCGCGACCGTGCTAGTCAATCTAGAGTGCAGGAAGTTTAGGGGTAAACTTGGAAGTTTAGGGGTAATTCCACTTAACCTATAAGAGGTCCAGCTCGCCCAAAAAGACATTTTCAAGGTTTTATAGCTTTGTTGAAGGCAAGAAGAGGCAAGAGGCAAGGAGGATAATTCGACATCGAGTTCTACCTTTCTTTCTTTTGTATTTATCATTCATGATGAATTTTGCTATTGTTATTATGAACACGACTATGAGTAGCTAATTATTTAGTCTAGGGTTTGATGGAACCTATTGAGGGGTGAACTTCTTGTTGTGTTAATATAGTTTGTCCAGTTTAATCTCTATTTGTTCAACTAACGTTCTTGTTGTAGTTAATTGATAGGATCCTCAATTAGCTGTGCCTATTTAATATTTATTACTCGGAGAGAGTGCATATTTAGGTAGTTGTTGAACAACACTACTCCCAAAGTATATGAGGAATCAATAGATGAGGGTTTAAAGGTGGAATTAGGGATAACGAAACCTTGGGTGCGATCTAAGTGAGCTGTAATAAAAGCCAGCTAGCGTAACTCGGGAAAGTGCTTCTAGTAAATTGTCGTAATTACTCGGGAGAGATTTACGGTAGTCAGAGTGCTGATGGTCGATAGAGATGATTAGACAAATCTATGCGAAACATAACAGGAAGAGATTCCATCAATAGGGGAAATCACAACCTTAGATCCTTTTCTTATTTGTTTACAACTCAGTCATATTTAGCTTTTAGTTTACTTAATTTTATTCAGTTATACTTAGTAGAAATATCATCAAGTGTTATTCAAAATATCTGGGAAGTTGATTACGGAGAATTCAGTGAGTCTGACAAAAGTAATTGGTAGGTTAATTCCCTGTAGGATTAGACTCTAGGCTAAATACTCGGATTATATTTGCAACGACCGTTTGTCATTTTTATAAGACATAGTTTGGCGTGATCAAATTTTGGCGCCGTTGCCGTAGAATTAATGGTATTATCAATTACATTTGAAAGAAATACAAAAATTCTTAGTGTAGTCAGTTTTCTCTATTTTCTATCCATACATTGAAATTTTAATGTTTATTGACTTTGTTGTACATGTGCATGCCTAGAAACTCATCGAGAACTGGTGATGTGTTTGAAGCATTATCAGATCTCGAAAAAAATTTCAAGGCCTTGAATCGGGCCAATAGGAAAAACAAACAATAACAATCAACTAAACAACCTGAACCAGACATGGCAGACCAGGTAAATAACAGAGACAACAACGGGGATAACGTAATAGACCCAGCTACGCAGGTAATGGCGCCTGTAGTGCCAGAGGCTCCTTTATATGACTGGGCGCAACCCACAATAGAGAATTTGGCCACAACGATATTAGTCCCGCAAATACAGGCTGAATCTTTTCAAATCACAAACAACATGCTACACTTGTTGCAAAACAAGGGACTATTTTCGGGGTCATACATTGGAGATCCTCAACAACACTTGAAGAATTTCCTGTCAATCTGCAAAACTCAAAGGCAGCCCAACGTAACTCAGGAAGCAATAAAGCTGTTGTTGTTTTCATTTTCAGTTACAAGAGCTGCCCAGACTTGGCTAAATTCACTCCCTATTAATTCCAGTACGACTTGGGAGGAGTTAGTCAAGCAATTTGTGAATAAGTTTCAATAATAAGACTACTCAGCAAATTAATGAAATTTTGAGCTTTAGATAGAAACCAATGGAAACTTTGCAAGAAACATGGGAACGATTCAAAGGGATGTTGGTTATATGTCCGCACCACGGTATTCCAGACCAAATGTTAGGGCAGCGGTTTTACATGGGCCTAATACATAGCGTGAAAGATAATGTTGATGATTCAGCTGGTGGAGCATTCTTGAGCAAAACATGGAGAGAAAGCCAGATTATGCTTGACAAGATGGCACATAATTCGGGGTGGACAACCATGAATGCATCTATCACTCCAGTAGTTCACTCAGTGCCCTTAGATCCAGCCAACACTCTTGCTGAAAATATAGCCACCTTAATGACACAAATGAGCATACTCACCAAAAAGGTGGAAGAGTCAAGGCAGAAGCAGCAGGTGCACATTGTAGATACAACCAATGGGGGCTTATGCACATCTTGCATTAGTCAGCCAATTGGTAGCCAGTGAAATACGGAAAGTGATCATCATCATTACCCTAAGGACATGAATTATGTGTCGAATTATGGGGGTCAGAGACAGGGTGGTCATAATTGGGGCCAACAGAATCAGCCATACAGGCCAGTCCAGGCACAACACAACAATGGAAATATGGGAGCCATGCGACCTCACAATAATATGGCGCCCTACCAAAGGCCATAGGGATACAACAACCAAAATCAGCAGCAGCGTTATCATCCACCTCAGCAGCAACATGGTGGGAGACAGGAAGATGGGTTATCTAGACTCGAGGCAATGATGCAGCATGTTATTGGGTCAAATGCGAAAATGAGTAAAAGAGTAGATGCACAAGAGTCAACCATAAAGAATATTGAAGTGCAAATGGGCCAGATCTCGATGTCTTTAAATAATCGTCCTCGTGGGACATTGCCTACAGACACTCAGCTAAATCCAAAAGTTCAAGGCCCGAAGCAGCTGATGATAGTGAGTCTACGTAATGGCAGAGACTTAGACTTAGAGCAAGAGAGGGCTCAAGAAAGCAGACAGGCTGAGACACTTGTACCAATGCCCATCGAGCTAGATGATTCAGCAAAACGTTTTACTTAAACACACGTTCTTTTTACCCCTTTTCCCTATTCTAAAACCGCAGAAACATCGTTAAGCCACCACTAACGTTTAATTTAAAACCCATCCATGCCTTCCATAGAAGAACCACCAAAGCTGGAGTTGAAGCCACTGCCCGCCCATCTCAGGTATGCGTTCCTAGGACCTGGCTCCAAATTACCTGTTATTATCTCATCTATTTTGATAGATGTGCAGGAACAATAGCTTTTGCAGGTACTCACGGAGTGCAATACTACCATTGGGTGGACCATAGCAGACATCAAGGGGATCAACCCGACATACTGTATGCATAAAATTGTGCTTGAAGAGGGGCACAAACCTTCCAGGGAGCACCAACGAAGGCTGAACCCCAACACGAAGGAAGTGGTGAAGAAGGATGTTATTAAGTGGTTGGATACGGTAATCATTTTTCCCATCTCTGATAGAAACTAGGTTAGCCCGGTGCAATGTGTTCCTAAGAAGGGTGGTATACGATGGTAAAAAATGAAAACAATGAGCTAGTCTCTAAAAGAACCGTCACCGGCCGGAGAATTTGTATGGACTATAGGAAATTGAATCTGGCCACCCGGAAAAACCACTTCCCACTTCCCTTCATTGATCAGATGCTTGATAGATTGGTAGGGAGGTCCCACTTCTGTTTACTAGATGGGTACTCAGGGTACAACCAAATCTCCATTGTACCAGAGGACAGAGAGAAGACCTCGTTCACATGTCTTTATGGGATTTATGCCTTCCGGAAGATGCCTTTTGGCCTGTGCAATGCACCCGCCACATTCCAAAGGTGCATGATGGCCATATTCAGCGACATGGTCGAAGACATAATGGAGGTGTTCATGGATGATTTCTCAGTGGTAGGAAACTCATTCGATGAATGCCTTGCAAACCTGACCCGAGTGTTAAAAAGATGTATCGAGACTAACCTTGTACTTAATTGGGAAAAGTGACATTTCATGGTACAAGAGAGTATAGTCTTGGGACATCGGGTATCAAGCAAGGGAATCGAGGTGGATTGTGCTAAAGTTGATGTGATAGCAAAGTTTCCACCCCCCATATCAGTCAAGGCAATCAGGATCTTCCTCAGGCATGCTGGTTTCTACCGGAGATTCATCAAAGACTTATCAAAAATTGCCAACCCTCTTTGTAAGTTGTTAGAAAAAGATCGCTCTTTCATGTTTTTTGATAATTGCAGGGTAGTATTCGAGGAATTGAAAAAGAGGCTAGTCACAACGCCCATCATTGTTGCCTTCGACTGGGAGCAACCATTCGAAATCATGTGTGATGCTAGTGACAATGCAGGGGGGAAGTGTTAGGACAGTGGAAAGACAAGATAATGCACCCAATTTACTATGCCAGTAGAACGTTGAGTGGAGCCCAGCTAAACTACACTATGACTAAAAAGGAGATACTGGTTGTGGTGTTCGCATTCGACAAGTTCAGATCATAACTGATTGGCTCTAAGGTAATTGTATATACTGATCATGCTGCTCTCAGGTACTTGATTGAAAAGAAGGAGTCCAAGGGGACTAGTAATGATTTAAGTGTGGGGTGTTGATAAATAATAGGCTATATTTATGTAGTTTGGCGACTATTTATGCCCCAACTTGATTATGCTTCACCGTTCTAGGATAGTTAAATGACGACAAATTGGCTCTAATTGTGAATTTCATGTTTTGCAGGAACACGTTGTGCTTATGAGGACTTAGGACAGTGTTTGGAGCTAAATTAAAGCAAGGGAAGCCCCTCAGAGCTGAGTATGTGTGAAAGAAGAAAGAAAAGAAGAGAAAAAAACTGATTCACTCTAGCGCAGCCTTAGCGCGACCGCGCTAGAGCAAAAAAACGAGACAATACACTATGCAATATGCGCAGCCACTAGCGCAGTTCGAGCGCGACCGCGCTAGTCAATCCGGAGCGTAGGAAGTTCAGGGGTAAACTTGGAAGTTTGGGGATAATTCCACTTAACCTATAAGAGGTCCAGCTCGCCCAAAAAGACATTATCAAGGTTTTTATAGCTTTGTTGAAGGCAAGAAGAGTCAAAAGGCAAGGAGGATAATTCGACATCGAGTTCTACCTTTCTTCCTTTTGTATTTATCATTCATGATGAATTTTGCTATTGTTATTATGAACATGATTATGAGTAGCTAATTATTTAGTCTAGGGTTTTGATGGAACCTGTTGAGGGATGAACTTCTTGTTGTGTTAATATAGTTTTCCCAGTTTAATCTCTATTTGTTCAACTACGTTCTTGTTGTAGTTAATTGATAGGATCCTCAATTAGCTGTGCCTATTTAATATGTATTACTCGGGAGAGAGTGTATATTTAGGTAGTTGTTGAACAACACCACTCCCAAAGTATATGAGGAATCAATAACCGAGGGTTTAAAGGTGGGATTAGGGATAATGAAACCTTGGGTGCGATCTAAGTGAGCTGTAATAAAAGCCAACTAGCGTAACTCGGGAGAGTGCGTCTAGTAAATTGTCGTAATTACTCGGGAGAAATTTACGGTAGTTAGAGTGCTCATGGTCGATAGAGACGATTAGGCAAATCTATGCGAAACATAACAGGAAGAGATTCCATCAATAGGGAAAATCACAACCTTAGATCCTTCTCTTATTTGTTCACAGCTCAGTCATAGTTAGCTTTTAGTTTACTTAATTTTATTCAGTTATAGTTAGTAGAAATATCACCAAGTGTTATTCAAAATATCTGGGAAGTTGATTACGGAGAATTCAGTGAGTCTAACAAAAGTAATTGGTAGGTTAATTCCCTGTGGAATTCGACTCTGGGCTAAATACTCGGATTATATTTGCAATGACCGCTTGTCCTTTTTATAAGGCATAGTTGGGCGTGATCAGTAAACCTGCTCTACTCTTGTTGTATTTTTCATTCCGAGAGTGATGTAGTTGATAGTTTAGCTTACTTTGTAGAGTTTATGACTCAGTTCCACTGGTCTTGGAGAGTGTATTATTGAGATTCTGTTTTCGAAAGTTTATACGAGTTTATCAGACTTGTTTTAGTATTTTGTTAATTATATCTGTCAAGTTGTTATTATATGCTAGGCTTACTAAGTCATAGAGATTAGATGCCATCACGAAATTCTACGGAGGGACATTGGGATCATGACATTTCTTTTGTAACATTCAACTAATTATTGTAAGAAAATAATGCAATGAAAATGTGGACAATATCTTAGTTAGCTGTCAAGGGACTCGTGACCCTTAAACAAACACTAAACTACTAAGATGACAATCAGGTGATATATTTAAATCATTTATTGTAAAATAAATTAATATTTTTTGCAATAAACTTATTAGATTCAACCCTTTTACATATCAAGAAAAAGGAGCAAGTTAGTATTTTTAGGAATTGAATGAATGGGTCAATAACTTGTGCATTTAAATTATATTGTTGAATCAAATCTCTTACTATCTTAAGAGTAACAATTTGTGTTTAAAAGGGAAATTCCTTTACCAACTAATTAGTAATGACAATTAAATTTAAAAAAAAATAGTGAGATATATTATTTTAATACTAATCTATTTTAATGCTAATTAAATTAGAGTTTGTAGAAATCTTAGTAGTCTATTTGGTTGACAACCTGAATTTTTACCTTGTTGGTAAGGTATGATTTTCCATCTTGTAATTTATTTTCCCATTTCCCATTTTAAAAAATAGTGAGTGTAGTGTTAGAATGTGTGTGTATATATATATATATTGATTCGCTCTAGATACAATGTTAATCTCACAAAAATAAAATATCAGTTTAAACTAGAATTATGCTGGTACAATATTAAACAAAGATGAAATTTTCAATTTAGACTAGAATTTTGACCTAGTACGACGACTTACAAGTCAAGCAACCGTGTCTCAGATAAATTGAGGGAGAAATTAAAAAATAGCGAGATTTACAAGTGGTCATTCAAAAATAGCCACAATTTCAAAAGTCATCGAAATTTAGTCACTTTTCATGTAAAGATAAATTTGAACGAAAATACTGTTCAAAATCCGGAAAATACTCCAGCATAATATATTGGAAGTCCAGTATAATATACTGGAGTTCCAGCAAAGTATACTGGAACTTCAGTATATTATACTGGAGTTTGGAGTTCCAGTATACTTTGCTGGAACTCCAGTATATTATACTGGAGCCAGCAACAGAGTCTGATCCAGCATAATATGTTGGAAATTCATATACAGGTGCACCGAACTCCAATATATTATGCTGGATCGATCTCTGTTGCAGTAAAATAGTGACTATTTTTCAATAATTTGGCAAACGTTGACTATTTTTGAATGACCAATCTGAAAGCTAGCTAGCCCGTGCTATTTTAACATAAATTGAGGCTTTTATCTTTAATATCTTGTACCAAAATACCTTGGCCACATTTCAGCTGAAATTGATTACGAAGTGGGAGAGAGATATTCAATTGAGTCCTAATTGTGACCACTTCAGTCTATATTTTAGGTTAGGTTAATTACACTAAACATCTTTATTATATGACTCAATGTCGAATGTATTTCTTGCATTTTAAAATCAAATACTTACATCTTTTATAATGTGAAATTTTTACACTTACATCCTCTTTGAGATATATTTATAAATTTCTTATCCCATAAACTCTTGGGATATTTACAAAGAGATTATCAAAAATCTCATAAACTCTCGAAATATTCATAACGAAATCAAGACATAAAATAATATCGTGGCCAAGGGATGTTCTTCTTGATGCATATACTTCAAGAAGAAGATCCACACGGCGCTCGACTTTCATGGAGATCAAATAAATTTAAAGGAGGTATTCCACACGCTATGGTCGAGAAATACGCTAAATTAGCCCTTAAATCACGGAGAACAATCTAAAAGAAGAATCAAAAGAACAAACATAATTGTACCCATAAAGGCTCATATATCAATTAAATTAATTTTTCTTCAAATAAAAAAGGAATATTCATAATTAAATACATATAAATTTCGATTTTCCAGCTAACAGTTTCTTCTTCTCATTGGCATTCCTTTCTCCTTATGGAGCAATTTTTTTTAAAAGAGATAAAAAGTAGAGGCTGAGCCAGGATTTCAAGTTTATGAGTTCGAGTTTCTTATATATAATGAATTTTTAAGATAAATATAGGGTTCGAATCAAGGATACTAGGTTCTATCGAACTCGCTTCCAGCACTCTAGCTCCGCCCATGATTAGGGGTGTTCATGGTTCGGTTTGGATCGGTTTTTCCCTAAAAAGAAACCAAACCAAGTAAGTCGGTTTTTCAAATATTAGAACCAAACCAAACCAATTAAGTCGGTTTTTCTCGATTCAGTTTATGTCGGTTTTTCGGTTTTTCCGGTTATTTGTCGGTTTTTTCTTAAATATAAGACATACACTACCAAACACATATTTCGGCGACCACATTTTTAATGTAACACTATCAAATCAATTGCCCTTTGAGAAATCTATTATTTACCAAGATATATTGATGATAATTGAATCAAATAGTGATGAATAATTTAAGAACTCAATTAAAAATATATTATTTTTAACATGAATAGATTCTTACACTTAACAAAAGAAAACTACCAATCAAACTAGAATGTAAAGGTAAAGAACTTTACTAAAAGTGCGAACGATTAACATATACTATAAAATTTTTGAAATTTTGTATAAAAGTATACATATATATAAGTGTAATAATGAATTTAAAATAGTTACTCCTATATTCGGTTTGATTCAATTTTTTTTTTTATTAAAATCAAAACCAAACCAAATTTGATCGGTTTTTAAATTTCAGAACCAAAACCAAACCAAACCAAAAAGTATCAATTTTTTTGACCGGTTTGATTTGGTTTTTAGTTTGGTTCGCTTTTTTGGATTTTTATGAACAACCCAACCCGTGATAGAAAGAGTGTGTGTTATGAAATTGATCGTTAAATCGACCTAATTGCGGTCCAGTGCCCTTTACTGACGCTGCCAAAACTTGGTCTAATTTCAGTAGGCCAGTCATTAGGTCCATAGCGTAGTCGTTGGGGGAGGGGGAGGGGGAGGGGGGAAGGGACAAATGGGCCATGGCTGCTACCAGTCCTGTCAGATAACACGTTTTTTCAGTTTTCAATCAGTTTCCGCTATTTCCTTTCGAGGCCCGACAAATTTGAATTTACGCTGTATAAGATTCATTAACAGCTTGTTTGGTTGGTTGTTATTAGAGACTAATTAAGAATTTATATTTTATGGGTTCAATATCTGAGGTTTTTAATATTGAACCTATAGCAGATTTCTCTATAATAGTATTCATATATAATAACACTTCATTATAAAAGTCAAATTTTTCCGGAAATAATTTTCATGTTATGTGATAATATATATTCTATATATCAACATTTCGCTATAATATCCAAAAATATTCGGAACAAACGAGGTTGTTATAGAGAAGTTTGACTGTATTATTATGAGTTCATAGCTACTATTTGTTGCAATATTAATGAATTTTTACACATAAATTATGCTCCACATTAAAAGTACCAGGTTCAGATGAACACGGCACCATAAAGCTAGATATGCACCTGGTTCTTATGTATCATTTCTTAATGTATCGTATAGTTGTATTGTATTGTATTGTCTGTACCGTTTTGATGTGTACAATGTTTGGATGAATTGTATTGTTTGTTGTCGTTTCATGATGCCATGCATTAATAATATGAAGAATAAACTTACAATATAATAAAGAGAAAGTAAGATACGAAGTAGAATTATTATATAAAAAGGTAGGATAGAAGATAAAATTAGATTATTTAATAATAAGGAAGGGTAACAACAACAACAAAAAATCCAGTGTAATCTCAAGAGTGGAATCTGAGGAGGTAGTGTGTACACAGACCTTACCCTACCTTCAAGAAGGCAGAGAGGCTGTTTCCGGAAAACAAGGAAACAACCACACCAAATCGATCGTCCCATAAAAAGATACTTTTCATCGTTACGTAATGAGAGATTTAACAATACGATACAATAAACGTTAAGTAATAATCAAAACAAATATTGTATTTAAAGTGATCATACGATACAGGAGAATATGTAACAACCATCCAAACAAGTTGTAAAGGGTAAAGTGCTTTCTATTAAAAAATACAATACAATATGTAAGAACCATCCAAACAAACTGTAAAGATCTCTAATTAAATGTGAAAAAATTATATCTATCTCAATTCTCACAGTAGTTTTTGGTGGTTTCTAGATAGCACGTCATCCTTGTATTTCTTGTACTTTTCTATCCGGAAAAAGTAGTTGGATTTTTAAAACAACACGTCGGATTTTTTATATCTAGTATTTAAAGTATTTTTTAAAATTGTATTATATAATGTACTATTTCAAAGATAACGTATAAATATGAGATATCTTGTTAACTTCATCCTTTTTAAATAGACAAATATTAGTGTATCATTTGTTTAGTACAATTGATTTATGATAAGAAAACCAGATAAAATATTCGCGTTTTAAAAATTATGACTTGTTCGTTTTGTATCTCAACTGCTAAAACTGCTAAGTGATGATTTTCTTAATATTGTGACTTCTTAGTTGTTGGAGTCGATGAAGATGACAGAGGCCATTCGGTTTTGGACGTGAGAGTTTGAGGTGGTCTTTTGGGCCTTGGGCCTAATTGTTGTGCTAACAATGCTCCAACAATTGGGCCTGGTCACCCTTAGCCCACTTATGGATCTGCCCTGTCCAACTATTGTAAGAACATAGTGTATAACACATGTTGTTTTATATTTTACTTATTTTCTCCATACCTTTGTATTTTAATTATTTGCTTCATCCTTGTATTTCTTTTATGTACAACTTTATCCTAGCTAATAGGACATTGTCACTTGGCAATGTAGTATGTTGCCCTAAAACATTCATTCTGTATATAAAGTTGGGGTTGTACACTTAATACAATTCAATCATTTTTGAATGTACAAAAGCAGAAATCTTCAATTCTTTCTCTCTTTTTTTCATGGTATCAGAGCATGTTTAATCCTGCTATCTTTTTCTGCTTTCTCAGTCATAAATCAGTTTTTCTTCTTCTCTTAAGCTTATCTGCTATGGTTACTTCACCGGAGTCGGCTGATACTCTAGCTTATGCTTCTGCTGCCACCACTAATGTTCCTGCACCCACAATCACCATTGTTTCAGGAGTGATCGACTCTACTCACCCTTACTACCTTCATCCTTCTGACTATCCAGGGATGAACCTTGTGTCCTCAGCTTTTGATGGAAAAGGATATGGAGGTTGGAGAAGGGCAGTTATCATTGCCTTGTTTGCAAAGAACAAGCTGGGATTTATCAATGGTACTCTTATTATCCCTAAGGTTGATTCTGCAATCCAGCAAGCCTGGGGTAGATGTAATAATATTGTACTTTCATGGCTTCTCAACTCCCTGTCCAAAGAGATAGCTGAGAATGTGCTTTATTCACAGAGTGCAAAGGATTTATGGAGTGACCTGGAAGATAGATTTGGACAGGCAAATGGAGCAAAGCTGTTCCAATTACAAAAGGAATTAAGTTCAGTGGTGCAAGGTAATTCAAGTGTATCAACTTACTTCACCAAAATGAAGGGATGAACTAGATGCACTCAATACATTTTCTGCTTGTGTTTGTGAGTGTGAGTGTGGTGCAAAAGTCAAAAACTTGAAATCACACCAAGATGAGAGACTATTACAGTTCCTAATGGGACTAAATGATATATTTATTGGGGTAAGGAGTAACATATTATTGTCATCACCTTTACCTTCCATTGGACAAGCATACTCTCTTGTGATTCAAGATGAGAAACAGAGGGAGATACATGCTACCCCTGCATACTTAGGGGGATCTGCCTCATTCATTGCTGCAAACCAACCAGAAAATTTCAGAAAATTTAATGAGAACAGGATGCAGAAAACAAGTTTTGAATTTAAGAAATATTTAGGAATTTGTTCCTATTGCAAAAAGCCTGGACATAGCATAGAGAAGTGCTATAGAATTCATGGGTTTCCAGCTGATTTCAAGTTCGCAAGGGAGAAAAGATTTCAAGGAGGTGCCCAGACAAACAAAGCTTCCTTTTCAAATGAAGAAAATGAACAGGGAGCAGAAAGTGCATCAGGAGTTCAGAATCTCACCAAGGAAAATGTGGCTGAGCTGTTGCAGCTTATTCAGCAAGTGAAAGTGGGACAAAACAGTGCAGGAACCTCTGATGTTGCAGCAAATGTAAGCTATGCTGGTATGACCAATTTATTTGAAGATTTAGCCTGTTTAATTCAAATCAATGATGAGTCTTGGACATTGGATAGTGGAGCGACAGAACATATGTCTTTCAACAAAGATTTTTTACAGATTTAAAAACCTTGGCTAAACCTCTCATGGTAAAACTCCCAAACTCTTACAGAGTTCAGGTCACTCATTCAGGAACTATTTCTCTTTTGCCTAATCTGATTCTTCGAAATGTTCTTTACATTCCATCCTTCAAATATAATATGTTATCTGTGCACAAGTTGTGCAGACAACTCAAGCAATATGTTTTATTCACACCTTTTTCATGTTTTCTTCTACAGGGCCCTTCAGTGAAGAGCTCACTGGAGATTGGTAAAGAGGAAGGGGGCCTCTACATTCTCAGATCCAGACATACAACACCAGTGTCTAAAAGTTCACCTAAGTTTAGAAGTGTTTTTATTCCAAGAAGGAATTCTGTTTCCAATCATAGTTTGTGCTCATGTTTTAGTTTTTCTGATTCAATTGTAAAAGAGAAGTTGTGGCACTATAGATTAGGCCATATGCCCTTTAGCAATATGAAAAATGTTCATCAGTTTCTATATCCAAGCGTTCCAAATTCTCCACTCCATGTGTTATTTATCCTATGGCAAGGCAGTTCAAACTTCCTTTTCCCTCTAGTTCTATTTCTACTAAGAAAGTGTTTGAATTAATTCATGTGGATACCTGGGGACCATACAATAGTGCTACATATGATGACTTTAAATATTTTCTTACAATTGTTGATGACTTCAGTAGAGGCACATGGACTTACCTACTAACCAACAAATCCAATTCATTCACTATTCTAAAAGGTTTTATAGCTATGGCAGAAAGACAGTTTAACAACAAGTTGAAAACTATAAGGACGGATAATGCTTTTGAATTGGGAAGTGGTAAAGTTCAATCAGAATTTTTTGAGTCACTAGGTATTATTCATCAAACCACTTGTGTGACCACACCACAACAAAATGGAGTTGTGGAGAGAAAGCACAGGCATCTTTTAGAGACATCCAGAGCCTTGTTATACCAATCACACCTGCCTATATCATACTGTGGTGACTGCCTTCTTACAGCGACCTATTTGATCAACAGATTTCCTTCAAGTGTCTTAAAGCTTAAGACTCCTTATGAAGTTCTTTTTTCAAGCAAGCCAAAGTACTCTAACCTTAGATGCTTTGGGTGTTTATGTTTTGCTTCTACTGTTTCAAATCAAAGAACTAAGTTTGAACCAAGGGTTATACCTTGTGTGTTCTTAGGTTATCCTCATGGAAAGAAGGGTTACAAAGTGTTGAACATCGAGAATTTGAAGCTTTTCATTTCTAGAGATGTTGTATTTCATGAAGAATTCTGTCCATTTGCTTCTATTAAATCTAATTCTTCTTCTGAGATTTCTTTACCCACTGCTCCAGTTTCTGCAAGTCATCAGACTCATGAACCTTTACCTTTTGCTATCAGACCTCACACTAAAGGTTCCAAAGAGGCTAATGAATCATCAAGTGACTTCTGTTCTTCCCCCATTTCTTCAAATCATCCTAGTACACCTATTCCCTCTATCTCTCCTTCTAGTTTCTCTCCAGATTCTCCAGTAACATCTAGTCAACGACATACATCTGCACCAGTTTTTCCTTCTTTGGATTCTGATTCTATGATGGATGTTCTTATTAGGAAGTCTACCAGACCACACACAACTCCATCTTATCTCAAGGATTTATCTGTAATGCACTCCAACTCACAGATGTTAGCAACTCTTGCTTTCTCACACCAGTTACACCTACTTGTATATCTTTCAGTGGACTATCTACTACCAGTCAACATATGCTAAATACATTATCCAATATACAAGAACCTACGGACTATTTACAGGCAACACATCACCCAGGGTAGCAAGAAGCAATGAATAAAGAGATTGAGGCACTTGAACTTAATAAGACTTGGGAAGTAGTTGAATTACCACCCGGGAGGAAAGCTTTACCATGCAAATGGGTGTATAAGGTTGAACACCATTCAGATGGGAGTGTGGAAAGACTAAAGGCAAGATTGGTCATTAGAGGAGACATACAAAAAGAGGGAATAGACTTCAATGAAACTTTTTCACCTGTGGTGAAGATGACCACAATCAGATGCATACTGGCCACTGCAGTAAAGAAAGGATGGGGTCTATACCAGCTAGATGTGAATAACGTTTTCCTACATGGAGATCTAAACGAAGAAGTGTACATGAAATTCCCACCCGGGGTTGTACCTACTTCACCTACTCATGCATGCAAATTAAAGAAATCAATTTATGGGCTACGACAAACATCTCGTTAGTGGTATGCTAAACTTACAATTGCTTTGAATTTTAAGGGATTCACTCACTCATTCAACGACTATTCCCTGTTCTTTAAAAGGTCAGATTCTTCCATTTCTATAGTGGCTATCTACGTGGATGATATACTCTTGACAGGAAATGACACTACAGAACTACATGCTTTGAAAGAATTTCTCAATCAAGAATTCAAAATTAAAGATCTCGGGGACTTACATTTTTTTCTAGGCATGGAAGTTGTCCGAGAAACAGATGGACTCCTCCTTTCTCAGTGCAAATTCACTTTAGACCTTCTCCAAGAATTTGACTCTCTCCATTTGTCACATGTTTCTTCTCCACTCGATTCGTCTACTCGTTTGTCTACTCACACAGGGGAACCCGTGAAGGATCCCACCTTGTATCGTCATCTCCTTGGAAAACTTAACTACATCACTCACACCCGCCCAGACTTATCCTTCATTGTCCAGCACCTCAGCCAGTACATGCAGGACCCTCGACAACCACACCTAGATGCAACACTCTGTGTGCTTCGCTATCTGCTCAAAGATCCTGGGCTTGGGCTTTTTATGTCCGCTTCCTCCTTCTTCAAGCTCCTAGCTTTTTGTGACTCCGATTGGGCCACCTGCCCGGACTCAAGAAAGTCGGTCAGTGGTTTTTACATTTCCCTTGGTACCTCTCCGATCTCTTGGTAATCCAAGTAGCAAACTTCCATCTCGTTCAATTCAGCCGAGGCAGAATACAAATCTATGCGGCGAGTGGTTGCAGAGCTCACATGGTTGGTTCGTCTTTTTGAGGATTTGTCAATTCCTATTTCCCTTCCAGTCCCTCTTCACTCCGATAGCCAAGTAGCAATTCATATAGCAAAAAAACCCTATTTTTCACGAACGGACGAAGCACGTTGAAACGATTGTCATTTTGTACGCGACCAATACCTTGCTGGGCTGATTTCGTTAACCTTTGTTCGATCTTCTGCCCAGTTAGCAGATCTCTTCACCAAACCACTCACTGGACCTCTTCATCGTGATCTTTTGGGCAAGTTGGGTGTGTTTTCTACCCCCTCCAACTTGAGGGGGGGTGTTGGAGTCGATAAAGATGACAGAGGCTATTCGGTTTTGGACGTGAGGGTTTGAGGTGGTCTTTTGGGCCTTGGGCCTAATTGTTGTGCTAACAATGTTCCAACAATTGGGCCTAGTCATCCTTAGCCCACTTATGGGTCTGCCCTGTCCAACTATTGTAAGAACATAGTGTATAGCTCATATTGTTTTATATTTTACTTATTTTCCCCATACCTTTGTATTTTAATTATTTGCTCCATCCTTATATTTCTTTTATGTACAATTTTATCCTAGCTAATAGGACATTGTCACTTGGCAATGTAGTATGTTGCCCTAAAACATTCATTCTGTATATAAAGTTGGGGTTGTACACTTAATACAATTCAATCATTTTTGAATATACAAAAGCAGAAATCTTCAATTCTTTCTCTCATTTTTTTCATTAATATCAATTAACACAGAAATCACGTGTGAAAGTTTTTCTTCCTTCTAATTACGATATTGTTTTATCTTAAATATACAGCATAGTAAGTTATACAAAAAATGTTAAGCATTGTCGATTTCTTAATAATTGTTATTCGATTAAAATGCAATAACTTTCTTTTCTAACTAATGGAGATAGAATTTAAAAAATGCACAAAATGACTTATTTATTCTCTTAATTAATAAACAAACCAAATGCTAGCTTTTATTACTATACATTAAGAGGAGTTATCAGTTTGCCCATAATTAGAGCTTGCAAATTAGGTACAAAAAAATATTTTGTTGTTTGTAAATTAATTTTTTGCAATTATAGAATCGCAATTCTAATTATTAACAATAATGAAGAAAAGTAAGAAGAGGAGCTGTCGGCGCATGATTAGTGAGGATAACTAACATACACCATGGCCCGCCAACGCTGGAAATGGAAGGAGGAAACACCAACGCCAATAACGCAACCGGCGAAAGAGACCAGCAGTAGACTGGTAACACCGGATACATGAATAATTCAACAATTGCCATCCATGCAACTATCTCATTGGTTGCCGGGAATGGGAAGTGCATCTACAATACTCCAAGCATTGCCGATGGAGAAAGTGCACCTACCAGAGGTAACTATAGCTACAACTGCAATGAAATTGACCTATTCTGCTATTTCTGGAGAAAGCACAAAGATGATGGCGAACGTGGTCAAAGAAAATCGGATTCGGCAATAAGGGCTACAACTGAAGTTTTACCCACCAGAAATTAGGGATGGAATTAAAGCGGTGAAGTTCAATCCGGATGAATTATATCAACAATGTTAGAAATGGAAAACAACCCTAATTGGCTATGTATTTGGGGGAAATCCACCGTTCAGGAAGATGTTGAAGTTTTTCTATAGAGTGTTGAGTGGTAACCCCAAAGGTATTCCTGCATGACGATGGTTATTTTCTATTTCGATTTGAATCTATGGAAGCTAAAGTTCAAATTCTCCTAAATGGGCCTTACACATTTAACAATTGACCAATGATTCTAAAGGACTGGGACCCTGAGTTCGATATCCAAAATGAGCCCATGCATGTGATTCCAGTATGGGTCACATTCTACCAATTCAGTGTTGGGCGGAGGAAAATCTAGGGAGAATTGCAAGCTCACTAGGTAATCCAATTTGTACTGACAAACGGATTGCCCAATGTGAAAGGATATCATATATTAGGGTCCTTGTAGAAATGGATATAGCTCAAACAATGCCAGATAGACTCACCATTGAAAGACCTGATGGGAAGCTACGAGAGCAGGTTACTAAATATGAATGGTAACCAAAATTTCGCCAGGATTGCAACTATTTTGGGCATTTAACAGGTGAATGCAAGAAGAAGCCAGAGACAACTCAAGCAGCTGAAAAACCCCATAACAAAAAGAATAGGAAGGCCAAATGGGAGTGGAAATCAAAACCAGCAGGACAACCAGCTGAAGAGGTGCATGCTAAAGATAAGGAGGAGAATAATACTGAAACAATTGTTCAGCAACAAGTGGAGGATCTGCAGGTTTAAATAAATGGCAGAGGCAAATGGGCAGTAGTATATCATGGGACAAAGCAAAGAAAAGAACATCTTATTAATCCAGATGTACTTTCCAAAAGGAACAAATATGCTATGTTGAAAATACAGGAGAATGATCAAGGGAAGCTGAAGCAAGGGCCAAATGCAGGTTCCTCACAGGGATTGGAGAAAGAGATCAAGCATACCATTGTAACCCCATCTCAATGATTATTTGTGCTTGGAATATTAGAGGACTAAACAAGTCCTTTAAACAAAGAGATTTCATTGGGTGCTTTTTCTTGTTGTTGGTTGAATGTTACTTCCTTTTAGTTTGTTATTATATCTGGTACTTAGCAAACACGTCCAGTGTCTTTGTAAGTTGCTACTGAAAATTGTTGCTCCCTGATTATTATTATTTTGTAGCTACTTTTTCTCCCTTTTACTGGAAATTATTGCTCCCTGATTGTTACTATCTGATGCTACTTTTTCTTCTCTTTTTCCTTATCGTCTTTTGTCTCCCTCATCTATCTTTCTCCCCCTCTTTCTTCTTCATCTTCATCTTCTTCTTCTTCTTCTTCTTCTTCTTCTTCTTCTTCTTCTTCTTCTTCTTCTTCTTCTTCTTCTTCTTTTTCTTCTTCTTCTTCTTCTTCTTCTTCCTTGCAACCTTCTCTTGAGCCAAGGGTCTATTGGAAATAGCCTCTCTACCTCCCTAGGTAGGGGTAAGGTCTGCATACACGTTACCCTCCCCAGACCCCACTTGTAAGATTATATTGAGTATGTTGTTGTTGTATTTCATTGGGTGCTTTGAGACTAGAGTCAAAAAGCCTAAGGTTCCTAATATCCAAAGAAAGCTTGGTATGGAGTGGGAGTTCATTGACAATTACAACTCTGCTCCTAATGGTAGAATCTAGATTAGATGGAGATCAAATTCAGTAGCTATAAAGACATTAGACTTCACCTTTCATCTAGTCCATTGTCAAATTGAAGATAGACAATCAACATTCAGTAGCTGCATTACTTTTGTTTATGGAATGCATATTGTAGCAGACAGGAGGGCCTTAGAGCAACAAAAGAGAAACATGGGAGAGAATCTACAGTCACATAGACTAGGTATTGGGAATGCAGAAAGGTTCAGCTATTATAGTGACATTCTCACGCCCCAAACTAGGGGAGGCACGACTGGAAATCGATATTGTATTCAATCGATTTAGCCACTAAACATACTAGCTAACTAAACTGGGGCCCAACAGATCGAGCAGCACAACATCTGAAATACTAAGCCTGGACCATTAAAGTCATGACCTGAATAACAATAAACCATATAAACAAAGGTAGACGAGCAAAAATAATAAAGTACTAGTTAGCCAACGAGGTTGCGATTGGAGACATACATGCCTACACACATATATATACATGCCAAGCCTATGGGTTGGATACTGAAAGCTGCAAAAAGAAACTCAGAATACTGTGTCCACAATAGCCTCTAAGAGTGTCATAAGCACTGTCGGAACAAGGCCCCCACTATACCCAAACTGTACACAAAAGTAACCATCCTATGAAAGCTCCAGGAAGAGGTGGAGCTTACCAACTCACGGCTGAACCCCGAAATCCTAGCGGAGGGGTCGATCAGAGTCCCTACCTGGACTTGCATGCACGAAATAAAAATGCAATGTCCCCAGGCAACCAGACATCTGTACGAATAAAAATGTACTGGTATGTAAGGCGAGAAGTAGAATCATATATAGCTGATGTAAAAAAAGTAATAGAGATACCACCTGACACTGAAACTCTGATAGCCTCCATGGCCGACATCCGACTTCATAGTAATCAAATATGAATGGTATGCTCGTGTAATCGTATGTCATGAATACATATATATTGATGCACATGCATGACATACCCAACCAAATACTAGCAATGGCGGTCTCTCCCGGTAGCTAACCGGTATCATATTGCCAACCTATGGCCATCTGTACAATATATATAGTTTTTCGGGCAAATAGGCCTCTTACCTCCGATTATAGCTCGAAGTCCATGCATAATATGCCATGTATGATATGAACTTTGAATGCACATAATAGGTCATAACAAGAACTTAGCCTATCTTGGCTCATTGGTACTCTTATTCTTATAATCTCATAATCACCTTCGTATCAAATACAATTGTCTCGTGGAACCTCATATGTTTTCTTTGAATAAATAAGCTTGAAAACTTAACTCAACTTTTAGAAAGATAACTTAACTCTAAAAATGTTCATAAAAAGCTTAAGGTGCTTCACTTAGTCCTTATACCTGATTTCCTGATAATTAGTAAAGGAAAGTATATCAAAAATCAAGTGATTTAATAGTTTAAACGTAAAATTTATATTTGAGATTTTTGGAAATCGATGTGTCACTTTAGAGATTTTAAAATATATTTTAACAAGGAAGAAAGACTGATCGTAAATACTAAATGCCTTTATTTTGTTTAGTCACACAACCCAAAGACGAATAAGAATTCATATATATAGACATATGGATAAGAAAACCGACAAAATGACATATATAGATGTCGAATACCCTAATTAACCGAACGAGTGGAATATCAACCTAATAGCATCATGAAAATACTTCAGCTATGATCCCAATGCCTTTCACAGAAGGTCTTTCTAGCAATAGAATAATAAAATATCACATTTGACGTCTTAGGAATTTCCAAGAATTCGTGCAAAAAGGAAGGACAGAGCCTAGCCTTAACATACCTTTCCAACGAACATCTGAATGCCTGTAGCTCCTTCACGAAAGTTGTTCCTTACATCCTAAGCTTTGCAAACACTATATATATGCAGCTTATATGCACCTATAAATAGTTCATAGTTGAGTTTAAATCGGCAGATTTTCCATATGGCCCTAACTTGACGAAACATCCGTAGAACTTTGTAAAAACGATCATAAAAGAGTCCCAAGATGATTACCTTGGAAAATCAAGTATAAAGCCTGAAGAACCAGCAAGAACAACAAATTTCTATCTTCCAAAAATAGATCCAAACACAGCTAATAGAAGGGGGAAACGATTGCAAAGCGTAGATATTGAGTTTCTAAGCACGGGGACAAACTTTAACGGTCGAAATCGTTAAAAACGTACCTTAATCACTCAAGAACGCCATGAAACCCTCTCTTCAGCTCTCTCACTGTTTTGGGATGAAAATGAAATATTTTAGGGTCTTACAAGTCGGATTTGCCGACTTATACCACTTGTTTGACCCGACTCGGTTCGCGACCCGGTTTTAGCTTGGACAGTCCGGGGAACAGTCATAACATTTTACTCCAAGGTCCGTTTGATGTGAGGTTTTTTTGGTTGCAAACTAGACTTGTAGACCTTCAATTGGATAGGTTGTGGGTCCCATAACTCATTATATATTGGGATAAATGATCTGATATATTTGACCCAAAGTTTAGAAAAAATATTAGAGAAATTTACGATAACCTTTGCCGACCTTTATTTCGCAACTTGCTTGACTCCAAAACTTAAAATGTGACCCGTGTGATTTTATAATACCTCATAATACACTATTCTTAGCATATTAGACACTCTTAGTCTTATCCCACAGGTGCAAGTTAACTTAAACCTTCCGAACGCGCGAGGTGCTATCCGAGCCATTTCTTTAATCACGAACCTTTGTTTAAGGGATTCCTTTGACCTAAAGCTTTAGTTAGTTCCTTGATATTACCACACATTTTAAGTCTTATTCTCCCAATGTGCTATACACAATCATATATACCTAATATAACCACGCCACGTTACGTATATTACGTAAGAGAAGAGAAAAAAAACACATGGGGTCTCACAGTCTCCCCCCCCTAAGAACATTCGTCTGCGAATGGGTCAAGTCAATTCCTTGGTTTCATTTTTTTTCCCGCTAATACGTTATTTGCGAGGCTATATTTGTTACATTTGCGAAGCATAAATCAAATTCTGAAGATTCCAACTACTAGGCTTCGTATAGCTATCTCATAATAAGAAATTTAAATTGCACTTTCAAGTCATTTAAAATCCAATTAAGTGTTGTAAAGAAATAATTGCCAATTATTTAAATGCGACTCACCTTAAGTCATAAATAGGTAGGGGTACTTCTTCCTCATTTCCTCCTCAGCTTCCTAGGTCATTTCCTCGATGTTGTTATTACGCCATAACACTTTCATGGACGCCATTTCTTTAGTTCGAATCTTTCTTACCTGCCGATCTAAAATAGCTACTGGTACCTCTGCATAAGATAAGTCTTCAGCAATGTGAATATCCTCAATGGGGGTAATAAGTGAAGGATCTCCAATGCACTTCCGCAACATAGATACATGAAACACAGGATGGACTACTCCTAATTCTAAAGGCAAATCAAGCTCGTACACCACCCTACCAATCCTCCGAATAATCTTATATGGTCCAACATACCTGGGGCTGAGCTTCCCCTTCTTTCCAAATCGCATGAGCCCTTCATAGGCGATACTTTCAGAAAAACCCAATCTTCTACATCAACTCTAAGTCTCGTCGTCGAACATTTGCATAAGACTTCTGCCGACTTTGTGCTGTACGCAGCCAGTCTCTAATAAGTTTTACCTTTTCCATTGTTTGCTAGACTAAGACCTAGCAACTCTGCTTCCCCGACCTCGAACCAACCGATCGGCGACCTACACTTCCGCCCGTATAGTGCTTCATAAGAGGCCATCTGAATACTAGCTTGGAAGCTATTATTATAAGCGAACTCAATAAGAGGTATATGATCATCCCAACTTCCTTTAAAATCTAGCACGCATGCACGTAACATATCCTCAACTGTCTGAATAGTACGATCTGCCTGTCCATCAGTTTGCGGATGAAAAGTTGTGCTAAGATTTACCTGCGTGCCTAGACCCTTCTGAAAAGATTTCCCAAAATGTGCTATAAATTGAGCCCCTCGATCAGAGATAATAGATAATGGTACCCCGTGAAGGCGCACAATCTCCTGAATGTAAAGCTTGGCATAATCATCGACTGAATATATCGTCCTGACTGGTAGGAAATGAGCAGATTTTGTAAGCCTATCAATAATTACCCAAATAGAATAATACCTCCGTGGAGTGCGAGGCAAACCGGTGATGAAGTCCATATTTATCATGTCCCATTTCCATAATGGAAGTTCAATACACTGAGTTAGGCCTCTAGGCCTCTGATGTTCGGCTTTAACTTGTTGGCAGTTAGGACATTGGGCTACCATCTCCGCGATATCTTTTTTCATTCCATTCCACCAATAGATCTGTCGAAGGTCCCGATACATCTTTATCGCTCCGGGGTGAACTGCATATCTAGAATAATGGGCCTTCAAAAGAATCTTAGCGCGGAGCTCTCTGACGGTCGGTACATATAAGAAGCCCTGGTATCTAAGGACTCCATCTCCAATTAGCTCAAATAAATGTTGTCTCTACTGTGGAATACTTTCCCTCAGTTTTATAAGCTCAGGATCCTCGTGTTGTCGCTCTTTCACTTCAGTAACAAAAGAAGATTTTGCTATATTCTGAACGAGAATGCGTACACCCTCTGCGTCTACCAAACGCACCTGCAAATTAGCTAGCTAGCATAGATATTTGGTCATCTTGACCTTATCAGCTTCAACATGGCTTAGACTGCCTATGGACTTCCGGCTAAGGGCATCAGCAACAATATTAGCTTTGTCGAGATGATATAAAATATCAACATCATAGTCCTTTAGTAATTCTAGCCATCTTCTTTGTCGTAGGTTTAGCTCCCTCTATTTAAATAAATACTGAAGGCTCTGGTGGTCGGTGAAAACATCAATATGAACCCCATATAGATAATGCCGCCAAATCCTTAGGGCGAAGACAACTGCGGCTAACTCAAGATCGTGCGTAGGATAGTTCTGTTCATGTTTCTGCAACTGTCTGGAGGCATACATGATAACCTTACCATGCTGCATAAGAACACAACCTAGGCCAATTCTCGAGGTATCACAATAGACAACATAACCCTCGGTGCCATCCGGAAGAGTCAAGATAGGTGCCATCGTAAGACTTTTCTTTAGCTCCTGAAAACTTTGTTCACATGCCTCAGTCCACTAAAACTTAGCTCCCTTATGTGTCAGCTTCGTCAATGGTGAAGAAATAGAGGAAAATCCTTCCACAAACCTTCGGTAATACCCTGTCAAGCCTAAAAAGCTACGAACCTCTATCGGATTCAAGGGCCTCGGCCAAGTCATCACAGCTTCAATCTTTTGGCCATCAACCTTGATACCATCACTGGTAATAACATGACCAAGAAAAGCTACAAAAATTAGCCAAAATTCACATTTAGAGAATTTAGCATATAACCTGTAGTCCTGGAGAGTCTGCAATACAGCTCGCAAGTGGTCCGCATGTTCGACTTCCGATCGTGAATATATCAGGATGTCGTCAATAAACACAATCACAAATTCATCCAAGAATGGTTTGAATACCCGGTTCATAAGATCCATAAAGGCTGGTGGGACATTTGTAAGCCCGAAAGACATGACAAGGAATTCAAAATGGCCATACCTCGTCCTAAATGTTGTTTTTGGGATATCAATATCCCTGACTCGTAGCTGATGATAACCAGATCGCAAATCGATCTTCGAAAAGCATTTGGCACCTTGTAACTGGTCGAACAAGTCATCAATCCATGGAAGAGGATACTTATTCTTGATAGTGACTTTATTTAGTTGCCTGTAGTCAATACACATCCGTAAGGAGCCATCTTTCTTCTGAACAACCGGAGCACCCCATGGGGATGTACTTGGCCTAATAAAGCCTTTATCGAGCAAGTCCTTTAGTTGTTCCTTCAATTCCTTTAGCTCTGCAGGAGCCATTCTGTAGGGAAGAATGGATATAGGCTGCGTATCAGGAAGCAAATCTATAGCGAAATCAATTTCCCTTTCGGGGGGAATTCCTGGAAGCTCGCCAGGGAATACCGTCGGAAATTCATTCACAATAGGAACCGACTGAAGAGTTGCTGGCTCCTTACCTATATCCCTGACATGAACCAGATGGTATATACAGCCTTTAGCAATAAACTTTCGAGCCCTAAGGTATGAAATAAACTTACCCTTGGGCGTGGCTGCATTACCTTTCCATTCAAGGATAGGCTCACCCGGAAAAACAATCGGACCAACTTTGCACGACAATCAATATTAGCATAAAAAGCAGCCAACCAATCCATACCCATAATGACATCGAAGTCTAGCATAACCAATTCCACTAAATCAACAGAAGTTGGACGATCATTATTTAACACTGTACAACCTCGATAGACATGATTAGCAACAATAGAGTCTCCAACTGGCGTAGACACCTCAACTGACTGTAGCAACAACTCAGATCTCATGTCAAGCTTACCAGCAATAAATGGAGTAATATATGAAAATGTAGAGTCGGGATCTATCAATGCATAAATGGCATGAGAATGTATTGTCAATATACCTGTGACAACATCCGGGGATGCCTCTGAATCCTGTCAGCCTGTGAGTGCATAAAAGCGGTTCTGGCCACCACTAGAACCTGAGGTATCTCCTCCACCTCTCCCCCTACCACGTCCTTGAGTAGACTGTGGACCTGGTCAGGGAGCACGGATTGAGGGCGAAGAGGCTGCTGTGGATCCTGAAGGCTGAGCTGGTGCACCTCTATCTAACCCCGGGCACCGACTAATAAAATGTCCTGTCTGGCCACAATGATAACATGCACTCGAACCCTGTCTACACTGCCCGGTATGCAGCTTACCGCATTGAGTACATGGAGGAGTAGCCTGTCTCATTTGTGCAGAACGCTCCTGTCGATGCCCCTCAGGCTGGCCTGAGCTCTGCCCTGGTCCTGACTAAATATATCGATCAAACCGCTGGCCCTGCATCTGTGGTGGGAAACTACCTGCTGACCGAGGTGGATATCGATGGAGTGGGGGCTTGAAATCACCCCGTGGCTCCCTATAAGACCCCATAGTACGGGACCTCTTACTCTGCTCCCTATCCTTGTGAGTATCAAGAATCCGATGGGAAAGGTCCTCTATAGTCTGAGCGAAAGCCTGTATGCGGGAAATATCTACATCATTCGATAGGGATGCTACCCTATAGTCTCTAATCAGATGATCCCCCAAACCATCCACATAATGATGAACTCTAGCCCTCATGGTACGTAGAATATCTGGTGCATACCTCGCCAAAGAATTAAACTTATGGCTATAATCCCTCACACTCATATCCCCCTGCTTCAGATTAAGAAACTAGTCAAGACGGGCCTCCCGAACCTCCCGTGGCAAATAATGGGCTAAAAAAGCCTCAGAGAAGTCCTCTCACTCTGCTGGCGGAGCATCAGGTCCTCTAGATCTCTCTCATGCCTCATACCATAGGACGGCTACATCACGTAGTTGAAAAGAAGCCAACTCCACAGCCTCGGTGACGGAGGCATGCATCACCCTCAATACTCTATACATTTGGTCTATAAAGTCCTGGGGATCTTCAGTGGAACTGGATCCTGTAAATAATAGAGGGGACAAGTGAAGAAACTCTCGTACCGTCGAGCTTCCTGTCCTATCTCTCCGGGCATCTGCTCCCGACGCTAGCTGTCGCTCATGAATAAAAACCATCCTAGTCAGCAACTGAACTGCCTCCCTCATCCCCTGCTTCCTAGTCTCTGATGGCAAAACAACAGGTGCTAGAGGTCCTGTGTCTCGGGCTGCCTCAGGTACTAATATAACTGGTGAGGCTGGGGCTACTGCATCTCCCTGGGCTCCAACAAGTGCTGGGAAAGCTGAGACTAGGGGTACTGGAGAATCACTGTGTGCCTCTAAGGGAAATCTATCCCTTTAACCCGGTGGGGATCGACTGGTACCTTCCCCCGGATTCATACCTATCTCTCACTGTGCCATCTCCTGAGTGTAGGTAGCTTGTAAGATAAGAAACACAAAGCACGATTTAGATTTCATATTTTCTTATAACTTCGCTCTATAGCACGATCTATTAATTGAAAGAAACATATCCATTCCTAAATACCTCACAGCCTCCTGATTATAAGTGTGGTGCACAACACACCCATAAGCAAGACTCTACTAGACACGGCTTGTGGACTCCTTGGGACATGACCTGCTCTGATAACAAGTTTGTCACGCCCCAAACTAGGGGAGGCACGACTGGCACTCGATACTGTATTCGATCGAGTTAGACACTAAACATACTAGCTAACTAATCTGGGGCCCAAAAGATCGAGCAGCACAACATCTGAAATACTAAGCCTCCGTTAAAGTCATGACCTGAATAATAATAAGACATATAAAAAAAGGTAGACGAGCCAAAATAATAAAGTACTAGTTGGCCAACGAGGCCGCGATTGGAGATATACATGCCTACACACATATATATACATGCCAAGCCTATGGGCTGGATACTAAAAGCTGCAAAAAGAAACCCAAAATATTGTGTCCACAATAGCCTCTAAAGTGTCATAAGCACTGTCGGAACAAGGCCCTGACTATACCCAAACTGTACACAAAAGTAACCATCCTATGAAAGCTCCAGGAAAAGGTGGAGCTTACCAACTCACAGCTGAACCCCGAAATCCTAGCAGAGGGGTCGATCAGAGTCCCTACCTGGACCTGCACGCACGAAACAAAAATGCAGTGTCCCTAGGAAATGGGACATCAGTACAAATAAAAATGTACTGGTATGTCAGGCGGACTGTAGAATCATACATAGCTGATGTAAAAAAAAGTAATAGAGATACCACCTGACACTGAAACTCTGATAGCCTCCATGGCCGACATCCGACTTCATAGTAATCAAATATGCATTGTATGCTCGTGTAATCGTATGTTGTGAATACATATATATTGATGCAAATGCATGACATACCCAACCAAATACTAGCAATGGCGGTCTCTCCCGTTAGCTAACCGGTATCAAATTTCCAACCTATGGCCATCTGTACAATATATATAGTGTTTCGGGCAAATAGGACCCTTACCTCCGATTATAGCTCGAAGTTCATGTATGATATGAACTTTGAATGCACATAATAGGCCATAACAAGAACTTAGCCTATCTTGGCTCATTGGTACTCTTATTCTTATAATCTCATAATCACCTTCGTATAGCATGCAATTGTCTCGTGGAACCTCATATTTTTCTTTGAATAAATAAGCTTGAAAACTTAACTCGACTTTTAGAAAGATAACTTAACTCTGAAGATGTTCATAAAAAGCTTAAGGTGCTTCACTTAGTCCTTATACCTGATTTCCTGATAATTAGCAAAGGAAAGTATATCAAAAATCAAGTACTTTAATAGTTTAAACGTAAAATTTATATTTGAGATTTTTGGAAATCGATGTGTCACTTTAGAGATTTTAAAATATATTTTAACAAGGAAGAAGGACTGATCGTAAATACTAAATGCCTTTATTTTGTTTAGTCACACAACCCAAAGACGAATAAGAATTCATATATATAGACATATGGATAAGAAAGCCGACAAAATGACATATATAGATGTCGAATACCCTAATTAACCGAACGAGTGGAATATAACCTAATAGCATCATGAAAATACTTTAGCTATGATCCCAATACCTTTCACAGAAGGTCTTTCTAGCAATAGAATAGTAAAATATCACATTTGACGTCTTAGGAATTTCCAAGAATTCGTGCAAAAAGGAAGGACGGAGCTTAGCCTTAACATACCTTTCCAACGAACGTCCGAATGCCTGTAGTTCCTTCACGAAAGTTGTTCCTTACGTCCTAATCTTTGCAAAAACTATATATATGCAGCTTATACGCACCTATAAACAGTTTATAATTGAGTTTAAATCGGTAGATTTGCCATATGGCCCTAACTTGACGAAACGTCCGTAGAACTTTGTAAAAACGATCATAAAAGAGTCCCAAGATGATTACCTTGGAAAATCAAGTATAAAACCTGAAGAACCAGCAAGAACAACAAATTCCTATCTTCCATAAATATCTCCAAACACAGCTAATAGAAGGGGGAAACGATTGCAAAGTGTAGAGATTGAGTTTCTAGGCACGGGGACAAACTTTAACGGTCAAAATCGTTAAAAACGTACCTTAATCACTCAAGAACACCATGGAACCCTTTCTTCATCTCCCTCACTGTTTTGGGACGAAAATGAAATGTTTTGGGGTCTTACAAATCGGATTTCCCGACTTATACCACTTGTTTGACCCGATTATATTCGCGACCCGGTTTTAGCCTGGACAGTCCGGGGTAAAACAGTCATAACAGTTTACTCCAAGGTCCGTTTGATGTAAGGTTTTTTTGGTTACGAACGATGCTTGTAGACCTTCAATTTTATAGGTTGTGGGTCCCATAACTCATTATATATTGGGAGAAATGATTGATACATTTGACCCAAAGTTTAGAAAAAGTATTAGAGAAATTTACGATAACCTTTACCGACCTTTATTTCGCAACTTGCTTGACTCCAAAACTTAACATGTGACCCGTGTGATATTATAATACCTCATAATACACTATTCTTAGCATATTAGACACTCTTAGTCTTATCCCACAGGTGCAAGTTAACTTAAACTTTTCGAACGCGCGGGGTGCTACCCGAGCCATTTCTTTAACCACGAACCTTTGTTTAAGGGATTACTTTGACCTAAAGCTTTAGTTAGTTCCTTGATATTACCATACATTTTCATTTTTATTCTCCCAATGTGCTATACCCAATCATATATATCTAATATAACCACGCCACGTTACGTATATTATGTAAGAGAAGAGAAAAAAAAACACATGGGGTCTCACAGACATTGAGGCTAACTACATGGTGCCAGAAATCTCAGATCACACTCCTATAATGCTAAATACAGAAACCAAAAGGAAAAAAGGTAAAAGACATTATAGACTACTCAATGTCCTACTGAAACAGGAAGGATACAAAGAAGCAGTTGCAAGCACCTAAGCACAAGACATACATGGATATACTATGTTTACTATATAGAGGAATCTAAAGCTAATAGAGGAAGCCACCAAATCCATGCCCAAAGCTATTTCCTCCGTAGATCTCAAGCTAACAAAACTCAGGGAACAACTGAAGCATACATAGGAAACACTGAATAAGGACTGCTTTAATCCACAACTAATTGAGGAGGAAACGCTCCAACTTATTCAATTAGAAAAATGGGAGAGAGTACAAGAGCAGGTCTTCAGACAAAAATCCAGGGCAACCTGGATCGCATATGGAGACTCAAATTCTAAGTATTTTCATGCAACTTAAAGGCTAGATAGTAAAAGAATATAATATCATCTATCTTCAATGAAGTCAACATGAGACTAATAGACCCACCTTTGATACAAAAAGGAATTCTTGGGGTTCATTCAAAAACTGTTGGGGGAAGCAGCTCCAGTTTTGCCTGGACTTGATGTGAGTATAGCCAGAAATGGCCCCTGTCTAACACTGGCTCAGCAACAACAGATGCTTCTACCAGTAACTAGAAAGAAGATCATACAGGCTGTACAAGACCTACCTCTAGACAAAGCATCTGGTATAGATGTATACCCAGCTGAGATCTTTAAGGAGTTCTGGCCACTTATTGGAGAGGAAGTAATCAATGCAGTGCAAGAATTCTTTATAACTAGGAAACAACTAAAAGAAGTATATGCTACTACTGTTACACTAGTACCAAAGACTTCAAATCCATCATTTGTCAAGGAATATAGACCAATTGCTTGTTGTACAACCCTCTACAAATTCATAGCAAAGATCTTGACAGGAAGACTGAAACCAGTTGTAGATTATATAGTAGGGGCATCACAATCAGCTTTCGCTAAAGGGAGGAACATTCTAGACAATGTGATCATAGCACATGAATTACTGAAAGGGTATTCTCAAAAATCATCATCTCCCATATTCTTGATCAAAGTGGATATCAGGAAAACATAAGATTTTATGTAATGGAGCTTCTTGGAAGGATTACTATTGGAGTTTGGGTTTTCTACTAGACTGGTCAAGCTCATTATGGAGTGTGTAAGTACTGTAAGTTATTCCCTTCTAACTAATGGGGTGTTGACTCCCAGATTTAATGAAAAGTAAAGGCTGAGGCAAGGTGATCTTATGTCACCTTATCTCTTTATGTTATTAATGGAGTACCTAAATAGAGCTTTGAAGCAATTGAAGCTTAATCCAGACTTCAATTACCATCCAAAGTGTGCAAAAATGGAGATTGTGCATATCTACTGTGCAAATGACTTGTTGTTGTGCTGCATGGCAGATCCTATCTTAATACAACTCATGATGGAATGCTTTGACAAGTTCTCTGAAGCATCAAGCCTCAAAGCCAACATGGAAAAAAGTTCAATTTATTTTGCAGGGGTCTCTACTCAAGTAGAAAAGCAAATCCTATCATAGTACCACTTCACACTAGGTATTATCCCTTTCAAATACTTAAGAGTACCCTATCCACAAGAAAACTTACTATAGGTGAATGTTTTCCCCTAGTGGATAAGATAGTGGCCAGAGTTAAAAGCTGGACTTTCAGATGGCTCTCATATGCAGGAAGAGTACAACTCAGTAAGAGTGTACTCTTTGAAATGTAAACCTACTGGGCACAAGTGTTCCTGCTTCCCGAAAAGGTTCTGAGCATGGTGATAGCAATATGCAGGAACTTCTTGTGGCATGGGACTGAAGACAATAGCAGGAGAAATCCTGTTGCATGGGATACAGTTTACCAGCCCAAATCTACAGGAGGTTTGAATGTTATAAACATATTCATGTGGAACAAAACAGCTATAAGCAAGCTACTATCGGCTATAACTCAGAAGAAAGACAAGTTGTGGGTACTGTGGGTGCATACACATTATATAAAGACCAAGGATCTAGACAGTATATCTACTCCAAAACAAGCCTCATGGTCAGTAAGGAAAGTGTTTGATGCTCGAAATTGGTTAACAACTAGAGTTGCAGAGTTGAATTCATATGCCTCTAATGATAGATTTATAATAAAGAAAGTATATACTTCTAGTATGCCACAATACCAAAAGGTGTTATGGAGGTCCTTGGTAATGAGCAGAGGACTAATTCCTAGACACTTCTTCATACTTCGGATGGCAGTTCAGAAACGACTTGCAACAACTGACAGGTTACTCAGCTAGGGAATTCAAGAACCATGTGCATGTGTCTTATGCTTTGCAGGAATAGTTGAGACATATAGCCACTTATTCTTTGAATATTCATACTCTAAAGACATCTGAGGAAATTATTGAATTGGATGAACATCAATAGGTAATTACATTAATGGGAAGAGGAAGTAGTATGACTATCTCAGAGAAGAAAGATCAGACAATCAATTGGAGACATCATGAGGTTCCTATTTGCAGCAGCAATGTATCACATTTGGGTAGAAAGAAACAACAGAAGGTTCCTACAAACTACTTGAGATAGCAGTGATCGAATCAGAGAAATGATACTACAAGTGCACATTGCAGGACAAAGACAAAACAAATGGAAACAAGTACCAGAAAGACTAGATATGTCACGACCCAAATTCCAATAGGTCGTGACGGCGCCCAACACCGTTATCAGGTAAGCCAACCCTAATTAACTAGTGAGTCCTTATTATTTTACCAGCACATCCCATGGTTTTTCTTAATAGTTAAGCTTTTAAACAGTCGATAATTAACAAGTTTGTAATAACGAAAATACATCCCAAAATAATAGTCGACAGTGTGTGCCAGGAACTAGTGTCACAAGTACTAGGGCAACTAGTAGAATGTACAAAATATCACTATCATACTGCTTAAAACAGAATAGACAGTACATAACAATAACAAAAGAAGAGAACTCTGGTATGCTGGTGAACAACTCAGAAGGGGGCAGTTCATCGTGAGATCTCGATCAGGAATCAGGAACGAGCGCCGGAGGGGTAACTAGATGCACCAGCCTCAGATCTTGTATAGTTAAGTATAGAAGCGTAGTACGAGTACATAAACAATATGTACCCAGTAAGTATCCAGTCTAACCTCGAAGAAGTAGTGGCAAGCGGTTGACTTGACACTTATTAAGGCCAATATAAATAATATTTAAGGACTACGCTAAGCATGGATAGCATGAATACAATGACAAATCTCGGAATCAAGGAGAACTATATATCAATTTCAGTCATGTCATATAATAATTTGCATTTCAAGCATTTAAACAGAGTAAATAATGGATGAATTCCACATAAATAACATACGCACATTATGCCGAGGTCGTACGGCCTGGTCCCACATAATAATAACTATACACTGTCAGAAGGTCGAATGGCGCGAACCATAGATACATCTATTTCTACCGAGGTGATCGGCCTGATCCACAAATAGCAATTATTATCAAGAAGGCACATAAAGGCGCATTTATAGTCAAATAAATTCATACACGTTCTCAAGTAAGTACGTACATTCGTTTATATTTATTTTCATTCCCTAACATGTCCTAAGTGATCTCAGTAGCAAGAAAAAACATAAGCATTTACAAGTATGGCATGATACAGGTCCTAAACTACCCGGACAATTAGTATGATAGTAGCTACGCATGGACTCTCGTCACCACGTACGTACGTAGCCTCGCACAGACAATCACATACATTTATTTAATTCACTTAGAGGTTTATTTCCCTCTGTCGCACCTCCTTTTTCCGCGCCCGAGAGGGTGCAAGGGAGTTTTTCCAATTAAAGGACAATCGAGACGGGATTGGTTTATTTATTTCAGAGTCGCCACTTGGGAGATTTAGGGTGTCCCAAGTCACCAATTTTAATCCCGAATCGAGGAAAAGAATGACTCCATATTACAGTCTGTGTACCAGAAATCCGGATAAGGAATTCTGTTAACCCGGGAGAAGGTGTTAGGCATTCCCGAGTTCCGTGGTTCTAGCACGGTCGCTCAACTGTTATATTCGGCTTGATTATCTGATTTTATACAAATATGAACTTATGTGCAAATTTTATCTTTTAACCGCTTTATTATTATTGTTTTTAAAAGAAATATGAACATCGCTTAAAACACGTCTTTGGACTGCGTTACATGAAATGCACCCACAATCCGGAACACGTTTTATTTGATGTTTTGGGATTTGGATTCGGGTCGCATGAAATGCACACCCAGGCTTAAGAAAGTAAAATATTAAACACGCGCCTAAAGAGACTATCGCGTTATTATTTTGGGGAAGACCGTGAAATTCGCTAAACGGTCCTTCCGAATTCTAATTAAACCATACATTTTGTGAGGGCCCCGCAATCTATACGTTTTATTTGGCGAGGCTCGTCTCATTTTTATTTTTAAAGGATAAACCTACAATGACTATATTTTCTATTAAGTTCGTCTCTAAAATAAAAGAAAATCTCTTAATTATTTACATGCTGAAAAACGTAACTTATTAGTTATTAGTTTACGGCTAATGCGAATGGAAAATTGCGATCGAGTTTGTACAAAGAAAAACTGCTTTCATTTTATATTCTGTTATTCAATAATACTAGAACATGAGATTGACCATAATATCAAAACAGATTAATTATTCTCCGTAATTTAAACTAACATTATTAGATGAAGAAAGTATACATATGCAACCTCATTATTCATTAATCATTCAACTACATCTTTATACGAAGAAAGAAAAATTATATTCAACCACAAATCTAAACAGGAGGAATTCAACAGGAACAAAGCCTGATTAATATTTCATTTTTTGCTTCAAGCCGAGATTGTACAAATGTGTACCTGGAAACAGCAGTACAAGAACAAAAGAAGGAGAAGTCAACAGCAGTAATAACACAGCAACAGCAGATTCAGCAACATCGCAAACCAGTACAGTAGGAATAGCAGAAAACCCAGGAGACTATAAACGACTCCAAGTATAGTGAAGAAGTAAAAGGTAGGAAGGTTCTGACTATTTCAGATCTTAAGCGAGGCAATGAAGCAGTAACTATTCTTTTTCAACTTCAAAACTCTCCAAAATGAATTCTGCCCCTGTATATTCAGTGTATCCAGAATGTATATCGGGTGTATACTTCTCACTCCGCCCCCTCTTTTTTTCTTCTCTCTATCTAGTTTTTCCTCTCTTTTTTTCCACCCTTCTTCCTAAATTTTCTCTTCTATTTATAGCAAAATTTTCGAAATTTTCAGATTTGTTTTTTATTATTTTATTATTTTTTTAATTAAAAGAAATCCCACTTACAAATTGCTTTTATTTTTTTAGAAAAAGAAATCCCACCTTTATTTACTTTTATTTTTAAAATTCCAACTTTAATTACTTTATCTTATTTAAAATCCCACTTTTTATTTTTTTAAAAGAGAATCTCACTTTATTTAACTTTTCTTTAAAAAATAAACCACTATCTTTTCTTTTTCTTTTAAAAATGCTACTTTCAATTACTTTAAATTTTTTAAATTTTCAGATATCTTTATATTTATTTTTTAATTCCAACCTTCTTTTACTTTTAAATTTTTTAAAACTTTTTACTTTTTTTTTTAAATTTTCTACATTCTTTTACATTTTTTTATTTTTTTATTTTTTATTTTTTTAAAATCATTTCCGAAATTACTATATATATATATATATATTTTTTTTTAAAATAAAAATAATAAATAAAATAAAATATTTTCGGATTTTTTTATATATATAAAAAAACAAAAAATAAAACTATTAATAGTGATAATTCACTTTTTATTTTATTTTTTATTTTTTTTTGGTTTTGTTTTGTGTTGGACAAAAATGAAGAAGGGGTGTTGGGTTAATGGACTGGGTCGACCCAGTTCGAAATGGACTGGGTCGTAGGGAAGATTGGGCCATTTTTTGGGCCTATAGCTTGAAATTGAAGAAGAGGCCCAATTCCGACTTTCTTTATATTTTCGCTCTCTTTTCTTCTTTTATTTTTCTAAAACTAAATTATAAAAATACTTAAACTATTATTAAGAACTAAATTAAGTTATAAAGGCGCAAATTAACTCCCAATAACAATTAACGCACAATTAAGTATTAATTAAGCATAAAATTGTATATTTGGACATTAAATGCTAAAAATGCAAACGATGCCTATTTTTGTAATTTTTAATTTTTGTAAAACAATTTTAATTACTAACAATTGTAGAATTAAATCCTACATGCAAAATGCGACATATTTTTGTATTTTTTATTAATTTAGCGAATAAACACGCACAGACAAATACAAATAATTCTTCAAAATATCACAAAATTGTACACCAAAGAAAAATCATTTTATTTTTGAATTTTTTGGGAGTAATTCTCATATAGGGCAAAAATCACGTGCTTACAGCTGCCCCTCTTTGCCCGGAGACACGAAGGGTTTTCGTGCAAAGATAAAGCGAGCGATTTTTGCCCATCCGAGTACTCCGTTGAAGCATTTTTTGAAAAAGATTTGACCGAACCTTTGCTTCAAAGGTTTCCTACATATCCTGGGCTAAACAGGAATCAGGTCAATGTAGTTCGAGAAATTTTGGTAGCTGGGACTACCGTTGGACTGCAATGTTACTGTTGTTGCATGTTATTACTACTGCTTACCGATCTCCTTGTTACACCGTGCTTAAAAAAAACAAGAAGCTAGGCTAGAGTACAATTTGTTTTTGTTGCCTTGCTTCCTTGTCTGCTTGCATTTCTTTCGGTGCTTTACTTCTTTTGACACATGTACTTGAGTTTGTACTGTGACCTCTTGTTGCAACCTTCTGTTTCCCGGTGCCGGGGAATTTTATTGTTTCCTGCTGGGGATTCCTATTGTAACCCTCTGTTTTATTGTCCTCTGACTTGATTTTGAAATGTATGCCTCTGTTATCTGGGCGGGCTCCCAATTTTAATACTTGAAAATTAAAGACTTGAAATGTATGCCTCTGTTATCTGGGCGGGCTCCCAAGTTCAATGCTTGAAAATTAAAGACTGAAATGTATGCCTCTGTTCTATGGGCGGGCTCCCAACTTCAACAACAACTTTAAAAATGAATGTCATTCCTCTCTTCAACCAATACATCGCCATTCTGTTCTTCAGAGGGGGCTCCTGATTTCAACAACTTTAAAAAATAAAATCCTATTCGAGGGCGGATGAACCCGAAATATCCTATTCGAGGGCGGATGAACCCAAAATATCCTATTCGAGGGCGGATGAACCCAAATATCCTATTCGAGGGCGGATGAACCCAGAATATCCTATTCGAGGGCGGATGAACCCAGAATATCCTATTCGAGGGCGGATGAACCCAGAATATCCTATTCGAGGGCGGATGAACCCAGAATATCCTATTCGAGGGCGGATGAACCCAGAATATCCTATTCGAGGGCGGATGAACCCAGAATATCCTATTCGAGGGCGGATGAACCCAGAATATCCTATTCGAGGGCGGATGAACCCAGAATATCCTATTCGAGGGCGGATGAACCCAGAATATCCTATTCGAGGGCGGATGAACCCAGAATATCCTATTCGAGGGCGGATGAACCCAGAATATCCTATTCGAGGGCGGATGAACCCAGAATATCCTATTCGAGGGCGGATGAACCCAGAATATCCTATTCGAGGGCGGATGAACCCAGAATATCCTATTCGAGGGCGGATGAACCCAGAATATCCTATTCGAGGGCGGATGAACCCAAAATATCCTATTCGAGGGCGGATGAACCCAAAAATCCTATTCGATGGCGGATGAACCCAAATATCCTATTCGAGGGCGGATGAACCCAAAATATCCTATTCGAGGGCGGATGAACCCAAAATATCCTATTCGAGGGCGGATGAACCCAAAAATCCTATTCGAGGGCGGATGAACCCAAAATATCCTATTCGAGGGCGGATGAACCCAAAATATCCTATTCGAGGGCGGATGAACCCAAAATATCCTATTCGAGGGCGGATGAACCCAAAATATCCTATTCGAGGGCGGATGAACCCAAAATATCCTATTCGAGGGCGGATGAACCCAAAATATCCTATTCGAGGGCGGATGAACCCAAAATATCCTATTCGAGGGCGGATGAACCCAAAATATCCTATTCGAGGGCGGATGAACCCAAATATCCTATTCGAGGGCGGATGAACCCAAAATATCCTATTCGAGGGCGGATGAACCCAAAATATCCTATTCGAGGGCGGATGAACCCAAAATATCCTATTCGAGGGCGGATGAACCCAAAATATCCTATTCGAGGGCGGATGAACCCAAAAGAACCCAAAATATCCTGTTCGAGGGCGGATGAACCCAAATATCCTGTTCGAGGGCGGATGAACCCAAAATATCCTGTTCGAGGGCGGATGAACCCAAAATATCCTGTTCGAGGGCGGATGAACCCAAATATCCTATTCGAGGGCGGATGAACCCAAATATCCTATTCGAGGGCGGATGAACCCAAAATATCCTATTCGAGGGCGGATGAACCCAAAATATCCTATTCGAGGGCGGATGAACCCAAAATATCCTATTCGAGGGCGGATGAACCCAAAATATCCTATTCGAGGGCGGATGAACCCAAAATATCCTATTCGAGGGCGGATGAACCCAAAATATCCTATTCGAGGGCGGATGATCCCATTTTCAAAATCTTGGAATTGTCTTACCTCCGACTGTTTTTCTTCGAATCGTGTTGTCTTGCTATCTCTTAAAACTTGAATTGATTTCCTCGTTCTTCCGAGAAAATTTTCGACAATGGCAGAAAATCTTCTGCCCCAGTTTTGGTGCTTTTCCTTGTTCTCCAGGTGGACGCCTGACTTCTGATATTTCAACTGTTCTTCCTTGTTCTCTAGGTGGATGCCTGATTGCTGATACTTCAACTGTTCTTCCTTGTTCTCCAGGTGGACGCCTGACTACTAATACTTCCATTTCTCTTCCTTGTTCTCCAGGTGGACGCCTGATTTCTTCTTCAATTTTTCATCCTCATTCTCCAGGTGGACGCCTGACTTCTTCTTCAATTTTTTATCCTCCGCTCTGCTTTGTTCTTGCTTGCTGGGGATAATACCACTGTGGGAGTCTCCTTTCTTCCCCTCCTTCAAATTCAATTTTTTTTTTCAGAATTTATTTTCTCTCAACACTGCTGGGGATAAAAGTGTTATCTTCTTGGGATAACGTTGTTGAGGATAATGCTGCTGGGGAATTTTATCCCTTCAAATTGATGCATCATTCTTCTGGAAGCTGCTGGGGATGATAATGGTTTTTGCTCTTATGAGCACAAATGTCATCCCTTTGTTCTGTCTGCTGGGGAACAACTTCTTTTATTAAAACTTGTTATGCTGGGGATAAAACTGGTTCAAAGACCACTTCCCTTGAGACTGGTGCTATATTCATTTTACCCTGAATGGTTATCTGACTTCCAGAAAATTTTCCAAATGAAAGGAAAATTTTCTGCCCCAGTTTGACAGTCTCCCTTATGGCCTGCATTTCTGTCATCAATGCCACTTCCTTTACCTGTTTCAATTTAAACAAAATTTGTTAGTTTAAAACGCGGTGGTTGGTTGTGATACTCCCACTGGGATGGTTTTCCCTTTTCTCTTCCTTGCTCTGCGTTCCACAACTTGTTGGGGATGATATTATTTGCTGGGGATAATCCTTTTCTGCTGGGGATATCCCTCTTCTTTCGTGGCATGGCTCGGAAATTTGCATTTTCCCGACCTTTTAGTCTCGCATGAATTTCCCAAATCATGCTTATTGTTTTTCTTGTTTTGTCCATGGGCTCTGGTCTTGAGGTTTAATAACCTTTGATTTCGGCAAGGATATCCCTCTTGACACTCGTCAATTCTTTTGCTGGAGATATCTTTCTTGACACTGGCCTCGCGCTTGTTCCTTCCTGACTATATCACTTGGATGTATTAGTCAGATCTTATCTTGGAAAGCTGATGGCCTATTTTGAAATCATTTCCCACTGGTTCTGACCAAACAGACTCTACTGGGGAATTTTTCTATGAAAGGAAAAGATAAAAGGGAACAGAATAAAAGACAACGGAAAAAGATGACTCTTTAACAAAAGAAACTATAAATAAAACCCTATCAAACGCAGACACCGACTCTAATGGTCATGACATGCCTATGTGGCCTATCCTTCGTCAATCATCTTTCAAGATCTTCAATTGGCAATTCCCCATCTGATTCTTAATCTTATTCGACTTGTAGTGCCCGAAGGGTTTTCACTATCAAGCCTCTCTCATTTTGGGTTTTTCTCTCAACTTTCATCACCTTATGGTGCATGTGAAGGTTTTCACCGATAAGACTCTCTCATTTGTATCACTTTTCAGCTGGGGTTTTGGAGTGTTGCCGGTATGACTCTTTCTGTTGGAGATTAGAGTCCTTTCTGCTGTGGAACAAAATGTTATGCTCACCGGTGAGACTCTCATTTGTCTGACTTGAAATCTTTTGAAGACTGATCAGAAGGTCTTTCTTTGGACCGTAATGTGGGTTTTGGATAGGGCTAGAAAAAAAAAGGTATTAAAGGCTCAAAAATGCATTAATTTTTGGGTTATTAGTTACAACCTTCGGAATTAGATTTATTTACAACAAATGCAACATTTGCCCCAGTTTCTTGCTTGGGGATATTTTAATTGATTGGTTTTTTTTTTCATTTTTTTCAAAACTATGACCGAGCAGTGAAGCGCCTACGTATCCTCTTTGAGGAATCAGGTCAAACGTAGTTCCCAATTCCTCTTTTTTCATTTGACTTTCTTTTGTTTTTGTTTTTTTTCATTTTTCTTTTTCTTTTTTTTTCTTTTTTTTTTGATTTTTCTTTACCTTCCAGGCTCGTATTTCCTAGTCGTTGCTATTGATTCCGAACGAGGGGTATGAAAGAAAATAAATAAGGCTCAAAAGGGGTAACGAAGGATAAAGTGTTTAGGTAGCAGAATAAAATGCCTTCGTCATTCCAGTCTTCAAAACATGCCAAGTGCAAACAACACAATTGAACAATAGATTTATAGTCTCTTCCGATGGTGCTGGACTTGACAATTATATTCAACATCTGTTTGTTCATTTGTCACTTCTAAAGCACCGTTGGACGACACTCTCATTCTCATTATTATGAACGACCCTCATGCCAATTTAGGCGAATCTTTCTTTAACGGTTTTCTTTGTGTTTAACTTGCCCCAGTTCCACATGACTCGGGCTCCAAATAATCTCAAACCGTTCTTATTTCCTTTAAATGCTTTGATCACCTTCCCAGGGTTTTATGATTAACTTTTAAGACTAGGCCCAAACTGTGTGCGCATGTCATGTCACTGGAATCGGCGCTGAACAAAATGATAAAAGGACTAAACAAAAGATGACTGGAAACAATAAAAGACCGGCTTTTGTATTAGACTACCGGTGAAATGGTTTGAATAATAAAACAAACAAAACAACCAGAATAAAATCTTAACACAACCTTGACAAAACTTAAACAAATTGATATGACAAACTGGAAAGATAAGAAGGTTTGACACAAGACAATATTCGGATTACAATCCTAATAATCCGAACAACAGAAATGACAACAAAATAAGACACCACCCGCTTCTCTTTTGCTAACCAAGGAACGGAGCGACCTCCCACTTTATCAAAATTGGCATCTTTAGCCACTGAGCTTTGCATCAGTATTGTCTAGACCATTTCCAACTTCGATATCGTCAACCTTAGTCAACAAGTCCCAATAGGATTCGAGTGCTTCTGCTATCTGGCCTGATCCCCGCAAAGTGTGCTTCTGGGTCTTGTATTTCCGGCTTACCACAAACCAACCACCTTCTTTCTTTGCGATTCAAAACAGGTTAGAATGGACTCCGTCGGTCCCCATAATTAATAACATCTTTTTTTTCATTTTCTTTCTTTCTTTTTTTTCGATTTTTTTTTTCATTTCATTTTTTTTTCTTTTTCATTTTTTTTTCATTTTTTTTTGTGGTCGAATCTTATGGAGATTGCCTACGTATCATGACCCCGCATGAATCAGACCTTGCGTAGTTCGGACCAATAAAAGATAAGCAATACTAATCATTTTTTCAATTTTCATATTGAGTTTCAAAGGTTTAAAAATGACCTACAAACTTGAAAATCAAACGACCCACATATTATAATCAAAAGTTTTACAAACTCCAAAACAAACGGCAAGCTTCCTTTCTCCGTTTGACAAATGCAACCGAACGATTATTTTTGCAAATGTGGCCCTTCCGAATTTTGAGGCCGGAGAGGATTATTTTATGACACTTTACAAACTTGCTCATTCTTTTACGAAAATAGCCTTTCGACAACTGAAAGATACTCTAAGGCTATTTCGGCAAGAACGGTTTAAGACGCGGTCGAAGCTGGCTCGACTTATTTTGACCAAAAATCCAAACGGTATTCACCTGACCGCTGACTCTTTGTTTTGTTTTTTTCAAATT
This sequence comes from Nicotiana sylvestris, assembly GCF_000393655.2. Classification (NCBI taxonomy): domain Eukaryota; kingdom Viridiplantae; phylum Streptophyta; class Magnoliopsida; order Solanales; family Solanaceae; genus Nicotiana; species Nicotiana sylvestris. Next base: position 162,997,613 of record NC_091061.1, on the reverse strand, counting down.
ACAATAAAATCGTGTGTTGCAAACATGGCCCTTCAGCGCCTCGAGGACGAAGATTTTTAAGGCCGTGTGGGTCGACTGGACCAAAATCCTACCCATGACCCCAAAAATGGTTGTTTATGCGAAGTCAGCCTTCCGGCGTCCCTTTCGAGAACATTCGGCTATTTTTGACAAAAACAGCACCACCCTGACTTATTTATGACTCTTTAAAATTTGTCATATATTTTTTTTTGTTGCTATTTTTAGCAAAAAGGGGGGGTTGGACACCACCCGACTTATTTATGACAAAATTAAAATTTTGACACGTTTTTATTTATTTATTGGTTTTTGGCTATTTTAGCAAAAAGGTGGGGTTGGACCCGATGAGGGTTGCCTACGTATCTCACATCCGGTGAGAATCAAACCGGCGTAGTTCGGGCATCGTGAATAAGTAAATGAACTAATATTTTTTTTTATTGGAACTGTGAAAGAACTGCTCAAAGGAAGTATATATATATTTTTTTGATTGATTTCTTTTTGAAAGAAAAACTCGTAAAAATTCCTTTTCTTTTGATTTGAACTTTGAGAATTTCAAAAGGAAGTTTTTTTTTTTTTGAATTTCCATTTGTCTTTTTTTTATTCTAAAAAAAATATTTTTGGAATTTTTCTTTTGATAAAAGAAATGCTTCTAAAAAATATTTTTTGAATTTTGAATTTTCTTTTCAATTTTGAAAGAGGAATCAAAATATTTTCGGATTTTTTTCTTAAAAGAAAACATTTTTATTATTTTTGTTTTATCAACAATGGAAAATAAAGATATTTATATTATTTTTTGCAAGACATATTTTTTGGAATTTTATTTTAAATTTTCTTGGCAAGAAAAATACTCTTTGCATCAAATAAAGATATATATATCTTTTGGAAATAAAAAAAAACTTTTCGGATTTATATATATATATATATATATATATATATATATATATATATATTTGCGACAAATAATGAAAGACCTTTTTTTTATTTTTTTTTTATTTTTTGCATTTTCATAAGCAAATAAAATAAAATAAAAACCATTTTAAAAATAAGACTCTTTTTTTTTATTTTCATTTTCTATTTTTCCTTTGCTTTTAATAAAACAAACTAATAAAACATTTTTTTTTCATTTTCTCAAAATTTCGGCAGAGTTTTGACAGTTATTTGGGCATTGGCTTTTTTTCAAAAATAAACAGTCAATTCCCTAACAGCTATTTTTTTTTTCAATTTTAAAATATTATTCATCATATTCAAAAGTCAGTCAACACACAAATCCGGATCAAATAAATGCGCAAGTAGCAGCAAGTAAGATGCATCAGGATGGTCATTTTTTTTGGTACACCTGTCCTAGACAGACCCAACCCCTGTGTTGAGTCTCCAAAGTCAAATGCACGTGATGCAAACAATCGCTCCTACTAGGGATCCGGCATGAAGCTGAGTTATTCTAAGTGAAAAAACCTGAGGCATATTGATCTAGCCCTGGCTTACCCAAACGGACAGTTTGAGCCGAAGCGGGGGCAACGTACCGGGAGCACGAAAGTCTACCCGGCCTAGTTACTTGTCCCAACTTCGTCTTATTTGGTATGACTTTAACAGAAAGGTGGGCCACGCGCACGTGTGCACCATAAATTTAGAAGACTCAGAAAGAAGGGGGTTTCGTAGCAGTTGTATATATTCATAATTCAAATAATATTAAAGCGGTAAAAGTGTCATTTAGCACATTGGGCATATATAAAAAAAATCAGATAATAAATAAAGCCAACTATAACAGTTATTTTAAGCTCGAATTCTTAAACCCTGAACCAGTGGTTCTGGGTTAAATTCCCCAGCAGAGTCGCCAGAGCTGTCACACCTCCTTTTTCCGCACCCGCGAGGGTGCAAGGGAGTTTTTCCAATTAAAGGACAATCGAGACGGGATTGGTTTATTTATTTCAGAGTCGCCACTTGGGAGATTTAGGGTGTCCCAAGTCACCAATTTTAATCCCGAATCGAGGAAAAGAATGACTCCATATTACAGTCTGTGTACCAGAAATCCGGATAAGGAATTCTGTTAACCCGGGAGAAGGTGTTAGGCATTCCCGAGTTCCGTGGTTCTAGCACGGTCGCTCAACTGTTATATTCGGCTTGATTATCTGATTTTATACAAATATGAACTTATGTGCAAATTTTATCTTTTAACCGCTTTATTATTATTGTTTTTAAAAGAAATATGAACATCGCTTAAAACACGTCTTTGGACTGCGTTACATGAAATGCACCCACAATCCGGAACACGTTTTATTTGATGTTTTGGGATTTGGATTCGGGTCGCATGAAATGCACACCCAGGCTTAAGAAAGTAAAATATTAAACACGCGCCTAAAGAGACTATCGCGTTATTATTTTGGGGAAGACCGTGAAATTCGCTAAACGGTCCTTCCGAATTCTAATTAAACCATACATTTTGTGAGGGCCCCGCAATCTATACGTTTTATTTGGCGAGGCTCGTCTCATTTTTATTTTTAAAGGATAAACCTACAATGACTATATTTTCTATTAAGTTCGTCTCTAAAATAAAAGAAAATCTCTTAATTATTTACATGCTGAAAAACGTAACTTATTAGTTATTAGTTTACGGCTAATGCGAATGGAAAATTGCGATCGAGTTTGTACAAAGAAAAACTGCTTTCATTTTATATTCTGTTATTCAATAATACTAGAACATGAGATTGACCATAATATCAAAACAGATTAATTATTCTCCGTAATTTAAACTAACATTATTAGATGAAGAAAGTATACATATGCAACCTCATTATTCATTAATCATTCAACTACATCTTTATACGAAGAAAGAAAAATTATATTCAACCACAAATCTAAACAGGAGGAATTCAACAGGAACAAAGCCTGATTAATATTTCATTTTTTGCTTCAAGCCGAGATTGTACAAATGTGTACCTGGAAACAGCAGTACAAGAACAAAAGAAGGAGAAGTCAACAGCAGTAATAACACAGCAACAGCAGATTCAGCAACATCGCAAACCAGTACAGTAGGAATAGCAGAAAACCCAGGAGACTATAAACGACTCCAAGTATAGTGAAGAAGTAAAAGGTAGGAAGGTTCTGACTATTTCAGATCTTAAGCGAGGCAATGAAGCAGTAACTATTCTTTTTCAACTTCAAAACTCTCCAAAATGAATTCTGCCCCTGTATATTCAGTGTATCCAGAATGTATATCGGGTGTATACTTCTCACTCCGCCCCCTCTTTTTTTCTTCTCTCTATCTAGTTTTTCCTCTCTTTTTTTCCACCCTTCTTCCTAAATTTTCTCTTCTATTTATAGCAAAATTTTCGAAATTTTCAGATTTGTTTTTTATTATTTTATTATTTTTTTAATTAAAAGAAATCCCACTTACAAATTGCTTTTATTTTTTTAGAAAAAGAAATCCCACCTTTATTTACTTTTATTTTTAAAATTCCAACTTTAATTACTTTATCTTATTTAAAATCCCACTTTTTATTTTTTTAAAAGAGAATCTCACTTTATTTAACTTTTCTTTAAAAAATAAACCACTATCTTTTCTTTTTCTTTTAAAAATGCTACTTTCAATTACTTTAAATTTTTTAAATTTTCAGATATCTTTATATTTATTTTTTAATTCCAACCTTCTTTTACTTTTAAATTTTTTAAAACTTTTTACTTTTTTTTTTAAATTTTCTACATTCTTTTACATTTTTTTATTTTTTTATTTTTTATTTTTTTAAAATCATTTCCGAAATTACTATATATATATATATATATTTTTTTTAAAATAAAAATAATAAATAAAATAAAATATTTTCGGATTTTTTTATATATATAAAAAAACAAAAAATAAAACTATTAATAGTGATAATTCACTTTTTATTTTATTTTTTATTTTTTTTTGGTTTTGTTTTGTGTTGGACAAAAATGAAGAAGGGGTGTTGGGTTAATGGACTGGGTCGACCCAGTTCGAAATGGACTGGGTCGTAGGGAAGATTGGGCCATTTTTTGGGCCTATAGCTTGAAATTGAAGAAGAGGCCCAATTCCGACTTTCTTTATATTTTCGCTCTCTTTTCTTCTTTTATTTTTCTAAAACTAAATTATAAAAATACTTAAACTATTATTAAGAACTAAATTAAGTTATAAAGGCGCAAATTAACTCCCAATAACAATTAACGCACAATTAAGTATTAATTAAGCATAAAATTGTATATTTGGACATTAAATGCTAAAAATGCAAACGATGCCTATTTTTGTAATTTTTAATTTTTGTAAAACAATTTTAATTACTAACAATTGTAGAATTAAATCCTACATGCAAAATGCGACATATTTTTGTATTTTTTATTAATTTAGCGAATAAACACGCACAGACAAATACAAATAATTCTTCAAAATATCACAAAATTGTACACCAAAGAAAAATCATTTTATTTTTGAATTTTTTGGGAGTAATTCTCATATAGGGCAAAAATCACGTGCTTACACCCTCTTACGAAGTTAGAAAGGAGACTCACCTTGCTCCAAAGCTTACTTCCAATATCAATAACACGCTCAAACCCTCAATTCAGAGCCGAATCCAAAACTAATCAAACGAGGTAAGAACTAGTCAATACAAGCTCAAGAGTTCATATTCTAACTATTAAAATAATTTCTCAACCCTAAATACAAATTTCCTAAAATCCATCCCCGCGCCCACGTGCTCGGATTCCAAAAATTCTCGAGGGAAGTTATTACCCATAACCTAAGGATCAAGAATATATGATTTTTACTTCATTCCATAATAAATTTCGTGGTAAAATCTTATTTTTATCAAAATCCTAGGTTTTACTTTAAACCCACAATTTTTACTAATTTACAAGGTGTAATCTACTCCTAAACTATGTATTAAACTCACATTATGTAGAAATAACATTCCTCACAATACTAGGCCGAAGTCCCCTCTTTGGAAGCTCCCAAATCACCCAACAATTGAATGAAATGTATCAAAAATGACACATTTCCCGTATAAAATGAAGGCACTGCCTTCTGCGATTTTCGCACCTGCGGTTAGGGGATCGCATCTGCGGTCTCTCACTTCTGCGAGAGAGTGTCCGCATCTGCGGATTTTGCTTGGGCTGGCTGGGGGCCGCATCTGCGGTCTGAGGCCGCTTCTGCAGAAAAGAAACCGCATCTGCGATTCCTGAGCTCCTCCCCTGGGGCCGCACCTGCGAACGGTTGACCACTCCTGCGGTCTCGCACCTACGGCTGGCCAACCGCAGGTGCGGTTATGACAACAACTTATAGCTTCAGCTCTTTCCAATTTTTCTAACTCAACTCGAGCCTTGTCTGATTGATGCTCGGGGCTTGCCCAAACATACCGACAAGTTCGAAATCATAAAACGGACTCGCTCGAACCTTCGAAACACCCGAAACAATGCTAAATCTAAGAATCACCCCCTAAAACCAATTGAATCAAACTTACGAACTTCAAGTTCTTCAATTCACATCCAATGCGATGAAACACACTTATACTACTCGGATTGACACCAAACTTTGTGTGCAAGTCTTAAATGACAATACAGAACTATTTTCTGTCTTGAAATTCCGTTCGGACCTCGATAACAAAAAAACCCGCTCCATACCAAATATTTAAGAACTTCTAAAACCTTCAAGAACCAACTTTTACTATTATGCGCTAAAACGCTCCGGAGTCATCCAAAATTCGATTCGTACATACGCCCAAGTCCGAAATCATCATACAAACCTATTGGAACCGTCAAATCCCGATTCCGAGGTCGTTTACGCAAAACGTTGACCGAAGTCAAACTTGTCCTTTTAAGCCAACCTTAAGGAACTAAGTGTTCCGATTTCAACCCAAACTCTTCCAAAACCCGAACCAACCATCCCCGCAAGTCGTAAATCAGCTAAAGCAAGTATGAGAAGTCTTATTTAGGGGAACGGAGTTCTAGAAAGCAAAACGACAAGTCAGGTCATTACAAGATAGTTACCCTACCTGATTGTGTAATAGAAGTAACTATAACAGTAGTATACACTGATAGCTAATTAGCCTACATTAGCTATTATGGGGAGATAGTCAATAGCTATTCTCTTGGGTATTTTTGTAAGACTTGTCTCTAGAGTCCAAAGAGCAGGTGGTATATATATTTGATACTTGGTTAATAAAATTTAGACTTTAAAAAAACAATGATGATTTTTGTATTCACAAAGAAATTAACTCTTATTTAACAAATATTTGGAAAAAATTAAACTTATATTTTAGTAGTCAGCTTCCTTAAACTTGTAAGTTATTAATTATTTGTTTGTCTTGATATGTCAATAAGATTGGGGCCTAAAGCCAAATTTTAGAGATTTCAATAAAAAGGTATAAAATAAAGGTAGAATAATAAAATCGGCTTAAGAATTTGATAAGTTAATATACAACAACATACCTTGTGAAAACCCTCAAAGTGAGGCCTGGAAAGGTAGAGTGTATGCAATCCTTACCTCTACCTTAAAAGGTAGATAGATTATTTCCGAAAGACTCTCAGATCAAGAGAAATCATGGCAAAAAAAAGGTTGGAAAGGGACAATCAATTCAATGTATTATGAAAATAAAAGTAACGAAAGCGAATAAGTCATGATAAAGTAGTCTAAAAAGGAGCAGTAGCTATCACAGATAAATAAGATAATTGAAGTATAAGAAACAACAGATAGTAGCAAAAATCAAAGGGTAAGAAACTATAGAGCAAGATATGTTGATATATAAGGTGTTAATTGAGAGACTTTTCAATATTGAGAATAAGAATAGTAAAGGAGAGAATGGAAAAGATAAATATATAAATAATAATATGGGCCTGTATTAGTTGCTAGGATATAAATGAGGCAAAAGCTACCCTGCCCATACAAGGAAACAATTCATTAAAAATTATTTCATTCTCTAAGTATTACAATGATCCTCATACTAAAGCTATTGTACTTTCGCTCCAATTTTTTTTTTTAAATTTAAAAGTACACATATTATATTTAATAATATGTATATAATACATCCTTAAAGAAAAAACAGAGCCCCCAAAAGTTTGGCTCCCAAGCGATTGCTTTACTGGCCTTATAGTCGAGCCACCCATATATGTTGTTCTTTAAACTCTTATATCTCACCAATTGAATTTCATTCTCCGCGATGTACTCAAATATTTGTCCGCTTGAAAGCATCTTACAAATATGTATATATATATATATATATATATATATATATATATATATATATATATATATATTCAAACATATATAAATTCGTCATTAGAATTATTTACCCTTAAATCAGATAACAATTAAATTTGTACGCGATTAAGGATATATGGATTGATTCAACACTAATAATCAAGAATATTAAATAAATGAGTTAAAGACAAAATGAATGATCAAACCGGTTGTAATGTTATGGTCTAGCCCGCACCTAGGTTGAACAACAGTTTAGCCCTCAATCGAACCCTTGGTTCTAACACAAATCGAATGAAGAACAAACAGTTAAGTTAGAGCTTTTGCAATAGCTAAAAAGCAGAAAAATGAATTTATATTGCCTTAATTTTCGTGTTACAATATATCTTATGAAAGAAAAACTTCCCCTTTATATAGTAGGGGAGTTTTATCCCTAGTACAAATCTAAAAAAGGTAAAACAAATTTCTTTCTCATTAATTATTGATCTGTAACCGACATCGGGCGAGATCTGTGTCGTGATATCCGGTTAGGTATGGATATCACGACCCTCTATTTATCGTACGTAACCGTTTTTCATATTTTCCGAGGTCTTAAAACTCGTTCTGGGTCCGAGGAGCATTGTTTTATCACACCCGATGATGAACACATCGTTCACCTTACATGATCTCGATACGAAAGGCTCCCAACCTCGATTTCAACCTCGTGCGTCCGCGCCCTTCTTCCGTCTTCTTCACTGAGAAATCGAGGTATGCATTGCCCCCGATTTTACCAGTATACAAGAATATCATTAACCCCCTTCAATATTTGGCTTTTAGTGAAAGGGAACTTGGCGTAACTGGTAGAATTGTCGTCATGTGACCAGGAAGTCATGGGTTCAAGCTGTGAAAACAGCCTCTTACAGAAGCGCAGGGTAAGACTGCGTACATTAAACCATTATGGTCGGCCCTTATGCGCGGGAGCTCAGTGCACCACACTGCCCTTTTAAAAAAAATTATATTGGCTAGTTTGTTATCATCAAAATTAATGTATGAAATTGATCCTATGATATAGATCTAATAAACCCTACAAATATACTAGATCTCTAATGCCACACTTCTCATTTTCATTGTCCATGTAAGTTTTTTTAAATATTAATTAAATATAATTGGTTGATATTTTCCAACAGTAGAAAGTCTTGCCAACCCACTACCCAATTTTGGCATTTCACCAAAAAAACTTTATCTCTTTGCTTTAAGTGCCGCGAAATTAAAGAATTTGTCTTATAGGGGGACCAAGTCCATTGTAGCCCCACCCTTTTTTTTTCTAACTTTTAGTTTTGTACTGCAGCCAACCTGTATATGTAATTAAATTCGAGTTCACTATATGTTAGATATTAAACATTAATGATAGGATGATTTAATTAATTTCCTTCTTTTGCGTTGATTTATTTTATTTACTATTTTCATGCGATGTATGTAAAATAGCAGTTCAGATGAATCTATTGTTGTGACTACTCTTATATTCCTCCATTTTAACTTAGTTATTTTTCTTGACTAACTTATTATAGTAAAAGTAGGGGTGTGATTTTTGTGTACTAGAGAAAATGAGATGGTATGAGTTAATGCTCCAAATTGATACACAAGGTTAAACCTAAATGAGAATATGATATCAATTAATAGAGATTCCCAAAGCATCCAAGTAGAGCAGAAACTATGTTTTATTATTCCAATTTTATCGGATCAGGAAAGAACTATACTTATTGTGAATTAAGATGTGCTTTAATTTCAAGTTGCAAATAGGATTATAATATGAGGATAAAATCCTAGATGTGCCAATTCTTGATACACGAGCTTATACCTAAATTAGAATATGATATTAATAAATGGAGATTCCCTTATAAATATCCAAGTTGAGTTATTATGTTTTATTATTTCTATATTATCGGATGTCTCCCCACGAAAAATTACAATCAGACCTCTTTATAATAATCATCCTTTATAACAACACTTTATTATAACAATCATAATCGTCCTTTATAACATCACTTTCTTATAATAGTCAGGTTTTCTTTGTGTTAATCGAACAAAGGAGCAAGAACAACAAATTGTGTGTACCTTGTTACGCAGCGTAAATTGCTGCAATTACTAACAAGATAATTGCCCCAAATCTACTTTGAATCACTAGGAAACAAAGTTTGTTTCACAAATTAAAGTCCTCTCTCTCTTTTTTACGTGTGTTTTTGGGAGAAGAAGAGAAAAATTTTCACGCACTTGAGAATTCTTCTGCAGGAGAGATATATAGAAAAGGAATAGAGGAAAAAACTACCGATGAAAAACCACCACTGCACGTTCCCACTTCTCACTATAATGTGCGATAGTTTTTTAGGAGATAAAACCTTCGTTAGTAACCTCCTTAAGTTTAATCTCTTCTAAAATGGGTCGGGTCAGTCCACATGGGCGTCCAGCGACCTAAATCTAATATCCAACATCTCCCACTTCGCACAGGTAGACTAGATCCAAACTAGTAACTACCATGAAAACAACACACATAATTCATACTGGCAAATAGTTCGTGCGACCTGCTAGCATTAAGAGCCATAATATTTTTAAACCCTTTAAGGTTGTTTAACAGCTCTATGTAGAAATCCAATCACATGCTGAAGGGATTTACTACTAACATGAGGATCTTATTACTCACAATACCCCAGATATCATTTGCTATTTCGGTAGCTATTTATCTGATCCCTCATCCTCAAAAGAGGTGAACTCGAGTTCATGTTTAACTTTGTATTCATAATTACATGTGATACACTGATGGTAAGTGTAATGTCGACCTATGAATACAAGTTAAATTACTAAATTTTTTTAGTTGTCTTCCCTTTCTACTCGAATCTTACCATTCCAAATCAACTGCTTTCCTGGACAGGCACTGCATTGTCGAATCCCTCATGGCTATTAGTGACATGCTAAAGTAGAAACACTGATTGGCACTTCAAGAGACAGTAAAAGGTTAAAGTGTATTTCAATAAAAGTTAATATAACTTCTTTGGGATCTCACACAATGAAGAAGAAGCAGTGATTCATTCTTCCATTATCCCATGGTCGATAGCACACGCGGTATGAAACACATGTTATGGTGTTCTCACCTTATATTGGTGTGTGTATCTTATTCTTTTAATCATTCAACACCGTACAGATCTTGATCTAGACACCTCCTAATCCGAGTTTCTCACTTTAATAATCCCCAATCTATCTTCTTAGAGAAACTCACATCTAGCTTACAAAACAAGTCATAATCAAATGATGGAATTCGTAAGTCTGACTAGGTTTCAAGACCGACAGTTACAAGTGAAATATGACCTCGCACTATTCAGGGTTCTATAAGGTTTTATCTCTTTACGATTCTCAACGTAAGAGGTGATTACTCGTGTGAGAGAGTCAATCTTGTGACTTGTTTAACACACTTTGTCAACAAATTATCATCACATGCATACTAGATACGAACATAAATTCAAGAGTCATATATTGATGAGTATATTATAATAATCAAGTCATTTTACAATACATAAGCATGGTCATATCCTTCACAGACCTAGAGCCATAACATGCTTCTAAAACAGGTCTCTAGATATTGCTTTTATAGAAGGATCAGCTATCATATTTCACGTAGGAATGTATTGTAAATTTATCTCTCTACTTGCTACCATGTCTCTCGCAAAGTTATGCTTGACGTCAATGTGTTTGGTCTTGCTGTGATACTTAGGATCTTTTGTATATGTAATAGCCGCTTGACTATCACAATATAGAGTCATGGGACCCTAAGAGTTCTTTGTAATATCCAAATGCTCAAAGAATCTCTTCAACCAAATCGCTTCTTGTACTGCAGATGCAGAAGCCACGAACTCAGCTTCTATCGGTGAAAGAGTTGTACATGTTTGTTTCTTACTTTTCCATGGTATAGCACCACCATTAAGTAAGAAGGCATAAGCGGATGTTGATTTTCTATCATTCCTCTCACCAACCCAATCGGCATCTGTATATCTTCTTAAGTATAAATCATTTCCACTATAACATATTGAATAAGCTATAGTTCCCTTCAGGTATCTGAAAATTCTCTTTATAGCTTTCTAGTGATCTCTTCCATGATTGGATTGATACCTGCTAACCATACCTACAATATAACAAATGTCTGGGCGAGTACACATCATAGCGTACGTCAAGCTCCCAACAGCACTTGAATATGGAATTCGAGACATGTCTTCCTTTTCGTTTTCAGTCTTGGAACACATTTCAAGGCTTAAATTTTTACCTCTCGCTATAGGAGTATCCATAGATTTGCAACTATTCATGAGAAAATGCTCCAATTTTTCTTTATATAAGTTTCTTGAGATAGACTCAATAACTTTTTGGAACAGTCTCTTTGGATGTTAACTCTAAGGATATAGTTGTCATGCCCCAACCACGGGAGGCACGACCGGCACTCAATCGAATGAACCTAACTGGGCAAGCCTTATCAAACACTTTCTACCCAACTCAATACGATTAAGGAAACCATGCTTTCGTTTATTTAGACAATAGGAAAGTTTGTACGTTCAACATTGATAGTTCATTTTATATCACAACCTTAAACCGTAGTTAAGTTCCAAGATTACATATAGTCACAATTTAGAGAAACAAGAGTTTGAGATACAACCTAGTTCATAGACCCATCCAACACCTGTACATAACTCACACAAACATATACGAAGCCTCTAAGGATACAAAAGACAATTATGACAACACCGGCAACACGACCCCGGCTATACCTCAAAAGTGGAAATCTACAACAAAAGATGTACAACATAACCCCTTGAAGGAGAAAGGGGCTCACCAAGACTTTGAGAGGATGACACTCCGCTACGCGCTATCGGCATATCCGCTATGGAGACACCTACATTCATTTAAAAATGTAGCGCCCCCGGCAAAAGGGACGTTAGTACCATGGAATAGTACTAGTATGTATAACTAAACATCATCTTATTAGAAAGAACTATCATACAAGAATTCAAGGAAATTACAAGAGTCAATTAAAGCTTTAACCGAACACCACATCATCAAATAAAGAGTCATACAACTTTCACATGATTTCCATAACTTTAGTTTGGGGCATTTCTTTCATATGTTCATCATTGTTCTCAATACCACTGCTATCTTGAGCAGAGTCCGATCACGACCCGATCAGCTAGGTTGCCTCATTTGAGACATATACCTCGATCACCATTTCATTTCCCTTTTCCCAAAATTCAATATCAGCACATTACCACCATGTGTGCGGCATAGTGTCCGATCACGGCCCGATCGGTTAGGCCGCCTTACCTAGGCGTTGTTCCTTTCTCATTAATCATCTCATTTGAATCCTTATTTCACATATATCATATCAATTCATTGGCACTTAGGGCCACAATTATCACATCGTTTCCGCTTTCAATGTAAACCTTGCAATTTATGATCATAGGCACATACAAAGCAATTCAAGTTGCAAGCATAGGTAAGATTTCACATAATTAGCATGATAATCTCAGTTTTAAGTCTTGACGTGAAGTCTAAGCAATTTTAACACATAGTTCATATTCTTTGCACATCTTCAAATATCTAGGATAGTACTTTGCATACATTGAGGCACACCTTTCATGTTTACATATCCAACTTCAAAATCATTTCATGTAAAATATCAATCAATACATTAATCAACTTTTCAGTCTTACCACATTTGCACATACGCATACCAACGGAGCTCGATTTCTAATAGGAGGGAGTTTTAGCCATACATACCTCGATAGAGCTTTCTTTAATTTCTTACAAAATTCCGAGACTCTTAGCAACTTCAATCTAGTTTATGAAAATTATAAATTGAACCAAGAATTAGGGACAGGATTAAGATTCTAGCTCATTTAAGTACATTATCAAGCACTAGGTGTGCATTATGATTATAGGACCCTTTTGTGAGAGATTTCTATCACTTTACACCCCAATTGCTATCTTTTTGGTTCACAGCCTCCCCATACCCTATTATCTTTTATGCATGCAAGAAAATTCATTCTTATACCCATGAACCCCTAAGCTAATTACTCATTCTAGTGTGAATTTCGAAGCTAAAGGTTAGGGCTCAAGTTCTTACCTCTTGGGGTGAAAGCCTAGCAAATTTTGCTTGAAAGTCTTCAAAGATTTGGCAAGGATTGAGAGTTAGTTTATCCCTCTAGATCTCCTTTTTTCACTTTATTTGCAGTAAAAATAAATAAAAGAGGTCTAATGGGTGTTTTTAATGGGATGGGGTCGGGTTTAAATGTTAGAAAATAGGAGCCCCGACGAAATCTGCGATTGCGATCGCATAATGGACATGTGGCCCGCGAAATGGACCCGTAAAAATGGTCCCAAAACCTGAACAAACTATCTGAGTGTGCGACAGAAATGCGAGCCGCATACCTATTCTGCGGTTGCATAATGCACCACAGAACTGCTTCTCATAAAAATTCCAAGGGGATTATGCGATGACTATGCGGCCCACATATCAATTATGCGATCGCATAGTTGACATCAAATTATCCGTCACACTGTCTGACTCTACGGCGACTATGCGGTCCTCATATCTATTATGCAGCCGCATAATAGACCACAAAAATGCACTTTTCTGAAAAACATAATTTCTTAACTTTTTAATGCGCAGATCAATCCAAAAGGCCCGAATTATGAATTTCTAACACATGATCCTAACTTGGCGCCACGAGATTCGAGTTTTTAAGTAGAAATTTCACGGGGCCTTACAATAGTCTACCTCACTCATATCTTTCATGTCAAATGATTTTGAAATCCATGACTTGATAGTTTTCAAATACTCCAAATTATTTCCGACCAATAAACTATTGCCCACATAAATAGAAAGAATTACAAATATCCCATTGGACTTCTTCACATACATGCAATGGTCTTCATTGATCATGGTAAAATCATACGAGATCACCTCCTTGTGAAATCTCAAATACCATTTCCTTGAAGATTACTTCAGGCCATAAATAGATCTTCTTAATTTACAGAACTTCTTTTCTTGGCCTTTAACGATGAAGCCTATAGGTTGTTCCATGTAGATTTCTTCATTTAATTCTCCATTGAAAAAAGTTGTCTTCACGTCCATTTGATGTAATTCCAAATCCAAACGTGCAACAATAGCCAAAAGTAAGAGAATTGAGGTAAATTTTACAACTGGTGAAAATGTTTCCTCAAAATCTATTCCAGGTTCTTGAGTAAAGCCTTTTGCCACCAATCGTGCCTTGTATCTTTCTATTGACCCATCTGCTTTGTGTTTAACTTTGAGAACACATTCGTTCCCAATGGCTTTGCGCCCGGGCGGAAAGTCAACTATATCGCAGACATTGTTGGTTTTCATGGACTTTAATTATTCTTTCATTGCTTTCATCCACTCATCTTTTCTAGGGCTCGATAAAGCCTCAATAACAGACTTTGGGTCATCTATTTCTGTGGGAGATACCAAGAAAATATATTCTTCAATCTCATAAGTATGTTTGGGTATACTTTTCCTGGCACTCTTTCGTAGTTGAAATTTAGGTTCGTCAGAAGGATTTTGGGATTAAGAGTTCCCACTCCCACTCGGATCAAGAATAAGATCTAGATCAAATTTGATTATCAACTGTGTCAAAAGACACTTGCTGACTATCTGAGTTCAACATTTCATAAAAAGGCTCTCCATTCTTTACCTCGCCCTTCTTTGGAAAATTATTTTCCAGAAATGTGACATCTTGTGATTCAATCTCAGTAACACTTCCATCCTCTAATTCATCAATGAACACATACCTTTTGGAGTGTTCTGAATATCTTATAAAGATATATTTCTTTCCTTTTGGACATAATTTACCAAACTTGCTAAAATAATTATTTACATATGCAACACAACCCCAAGGTCGTAAATTCATTAAGTTTGGTTTATGACCAGTTCATAGCTCATAAGGAGTGGAAGAATCTGATTTAGAAAGCACTTTGTTCAATATGTAGATTGCAGTCAATAACGCATCTCCTCAAAAGGAGATAGGTAAATTTGGTTGTGCCATCATGGACCTTATCATGTCCAGTAGTATTCTATTCCTCCTTTCTGCTACACCATTTTGTTGAGGTATATATGGAATAGTTAACTGTCATGTGATGCCCTTTTCATTACACAATTATTCAAATTCTTTTGATAGATATTCACCCCCTCTATCGGTTCTTAAGGTCTTAATCCTTTTATCTAATTGATTACTAACTTCATTCAAATATTTCTTAAAGCATTCAAGTGCTTCAAATTTATGACAAATCAAATAGACATAACCAAAGCGTGTGAAATCATCAATGAACGTAATGAAATATAAAGCACCAGACCTAGCCCTCACATTCATTAGACCACAGATATCAGAATGGATTAATTGCAATGGAAAATCATCTCTCTTAGCCTTTCCAAATGGTTTACGTGTAATCTTTCCGGCAAGATAATTTTCACAAGTTGGCATTTCAATTTTAGAGAAAGAACATAAATGCCCTTCCTTAGCCAATCTATTCATTCGATCCTGTCCTATATGACCTAATCTTGCATGCCATGTAATAACATCAACAACATTGTTACTAGAATAACATGCCATAACACAACGGTCAACATAATAGTCATACGTAGAAAGATTACAATCTAACATAATAAAACCATCATAACGATGTCCAAAACCATAAAAAACATTGTCTTGAGTAATTCTAAGACCATTGCGACTAAAGTTCAAATTGAAATCCAAATCTAGAAGAACAGATACAGAGATTAAGTTTCATTGAATCTCTGGAACATATAGGACGTCATGCAACATCAAAGATCGGCCACCACGCATGTCCATTTTGCAAGAGCATATCCCTTTGACTTCAAGCTTTGTATTATTTTCCACATATACATGCTTTGATCTAGGTGTAACTCGACAAGACTCTATAAATGCTTCTTTATCACGGCTCACATGGTCAGTGGACCCTGAGTCTACAATCCACATAGGATAAGATTCAGTTAGTAAAACGGTGCTAGAAACATATATAGCACTTAGAGATGTATTTTGAAATGCTATCTTTTTTGGATCAGTGCACTCACGAGCAAAATGCCTTGGAACTTGACAAATGTAGCCTTCATCTTGCTCTTGTATTTCTTCTTGTAGAACCTTTTTCCTTTATTGTAATTTGGCTTGTTTCTTTTCTTGGAAGATCCATCTCCGATCTCCTTACCATTTCTGTCATCTTTCCAGTTTCTCTTGCGCTTGAAGCTTGATTTCTTTGTACCACTTAATTCTGCCACAAAGGCAGTAGGTACAACTTTAGCAGCACCAAGCCACTCGTCTTCAAGCTCCACATGACGGGAAACATCAGAAAAAAAATTTATGCTATCATTATGGGTCAAATTAACCTTCATATGTTCCCAATTATTGGGAAGAGATCAAATCACTGCCTGAACCTGTTGCTCATCTGAGAGAACATGGCCAGCATTTTTTAGTTGAGCAATCATATTTGACATCACCCTTAGATGTTGCTTGACACTATGATCATGATGCTTTTTGTATGTGTCAAACTTGATTGTCAGCTATCGAAGACGAGTCACAATTGTACCCCCATATGCCTCTCCTATATGTGCCCACTATCACGCCCTCTTTTTTTCCTTTTTGCGGGGAAGTCCGGGTTTCGACATTCATGGGGGAACAACTCATTTCCTTTTGGAAATTGGGTATTTGAAGAGTCGCCACCTAATGGATTAAGGTGCGTTAGGGCACCTAGAGCAATTAACTCATGTAACTAGTTTTACATTACCAGAGATTAGGGCGAGGGCTCGAAATAACCTTGAGGGGAAGGTGTTAGGCACCCCTCGCGGTCCACAACGATGGGTCCCGATCGAACTTAAACTATATGAATTAGTCAATTAACAAGTAATCAGTCTTAGCACATATTTGCAAATAAAGGTAGTTTTCACAATTTAAATACATATATGATCAAAAAAGTTGAGATGGTCCAATGCACATATATGAAAGAAGTTTAGATAATTTAAACACATATAGGAATTGGGAAAGGGAAGTCCTAGTTTATTAGCCTACAGGATCAATCTGTGCAATGCCCGGTAATCCTCCTCAACTAGAGGGGCTACACGTGATATTAGTGTGCATGTCATCATATCCTTTTACTATCCATTACCCTCCCTTAATGGTTATATAAGTGAATTTGATTAACGACCTCTAAGCGTGCTGTTACCCGTCTTTTCCTTGTGGCCCCAGAGGAATTTAGGACCTCTAGACTTAGGCAGTTCTAGACAATCCTAAGGTGTTTAAAGGGGAAAAGTCTAGGCGACAGCAAATAGCACATATGATTGTCAATTAAGAAAGCAGGTAAAAGGCTCATATTTACCTCCACATATACATAGGCAAATAAACAACACGTCTCAAAATAGCTGATTTTGAAGAAGTTCAGAAAGCCTCGAAACATGATATCTAGATGAATGTTACAGATAAAGGATATGCAACATTTGTTTTAAGGGAAGTGGCAGAATCCTAACCAGTTTGACTACTGGTTTTCAAAATATGTTAGACTTAAGCAGTTTATAAACAATCACAACACAGTTTTCAGTTTTATACAAGGACATTAATCACCTAAGGCTTGCCTAGGCGTGGAACTATATGCAATCACAGTTACAAGAGCTATTTAAATAATTTGGAATTATTCTACCTATATGCATGTTGATCTAGGTGATACAGATTATAACAGGTGATTTATACCAGCTTACATCAGAATATGACACCTATGTGTGAGGCCGTTTTTTTAACCTTTTCATGAACAATTATTTATTTAGTCGAAATAGACAGGATCCAAAACAAATGCAAACAGAGTCCTAAGAACAGGATATCATGCACGTAGGGATGACTGTTTTATTAGGCAGGATTTCTGAGTGACAGTACTGATGCAGAACCACGAATTGAGTAGTGATCTATAACATGCAATATATTCAAGCCGTAAACGTGAATACCCTAAAAACAGGATGTCTAGTGCACAGGTTTGGTATGGTTTGAATACAAATAGACACAACAATCTTAGAACATGATTTATAATGCAGATTTGCATAATGTAAAGCCTAGAAACATGATTTCTACCCAGCTTTACCCATAGGATCATATAGCTACCCTCCCCTTTTCACTAGTTACCTCAATATCTGTTTACAAATCATTATTACAGACCAAAATTGAATAAATTACATAAATACAATTTAGATTAAACTATAGGGAGCCTGATGCAGGCCCAAAGCAAACCTGGGAGTACCAGACCTTCAGTAGTCTCAAATGCCAAGGATTTCATAGTCAAATTTGTGTCCAGGTGTGTCAGAGTTCCCTAAGGACCTCAAGGATCCGGGGCAGTGCTCACACCCAAACTTTTCACAATAGGGACTAAATATGTGTAGTGTGGAATGGCCAGCCCCAGTGTGCCAGAGTTCAAAGGAATCTCAAGAGGATCCCAAGACAGTACACACATTGGAGGGGCAGAACTTATTGACTTAGGAGTAAAGTGAGAGTGTTTGACATAGTTTTGAAAGGTTTTTTTGGAAAAAATAATATAGAGATGACTCTATG
This sequence comes from Nicotiana sylvestris, assembly GCF_000393655.2. Classification (NCBI taxonomy): domain Eukaryota; kingdom Viridiplantae; phylum Streptophyta; class Magnoliopsida; order Solanales; family Solanaceae; genus Nicotiana; species Nicotiana sylvestris. The sequence goes on along the minus strand of NC_091061.1, from coordinate 162,978,767 downwards.
AGTGAAAAGGTTTTCTGAAATAGGAACCAGTTTGGTGATAAAATAGTTTGAGAAAAGTATTAAAACACTTTCGAAATCAAAACACAAATCACAGAACAACCAGATTCAAAACACTTGGCAAACAGATTCCACATAGGGATAGAGGGGTTGGGGACACATAGAATACACATCAGCGTATAGGGAAACACATAAATAGCAAAATGCACAGAATTCTCAAGAGCTTTATAGAATTAATAGGTTAGTCATGACAGTGGGTAGTTGAGACACATAGCAAGGGTATAGAAAAACCATGTTGAAAGTAGGGGGTATTGAAAGAATCACGCACATAATTAGAATTAATCGAAGCCCCAAGAGATTAAGTATAATCTCATCAGTAAAGAAGAGAGGCAGAATTTAAACAGACATGCTAGACAAACATCACATAAGCATTTATAATTTAGACATGCTGACTACATATTGAACAAACAAGATTTAGACATGCTAGATAAAGCAGTAAACAAGTAATTATAGTTTAGACATGCTAGTTACATATTGAGCAAGACAGTACTTTAAACATGCTAAGCAAAGAAGTAAACGGGAAAACATATTGGATTCATGGTTAATGGAATAATGTAGTAATGAAACACATAGAGTTTGAGGTTTCAAAACTTAATCAGAGACATACCAGTTAGGGAAAGAGAACACAGAGTGTAAAGTAGGATCAAATTTTAGGAGCGGAGTAGAATAAGGTAAAAGAAATCAACACTCAGCAATTAAGGAAATCGCAGGATCAATTACACACAAAATCAGCATAGTCTTCCCTTAATTGAGGATAACTACTCAACGGTTAAAGGACATGAGTCATTTAAGGAAAGAAATCAAACCAGACCTAAGTAAAGAGGTAAACAAATTGAGTCTAATTAAGGAAATAATCGGGAAGAATCAGTAACATTACAGGCAATTAATTAAGGTAAGAAGAATAATTAAAATCGTAAACAAGGGAATAAATCAAGAATCAGCACATAAGTTTTAACCGAACAAATCAGTAAATCAAAATTCAAAATAATACTGATTTAAAGGGGGGGAATATCAGTTTTCATAAATAGACAAACAGGCTAAATAAAATTTCATAAACACACAGATATTAGCCGAGAGATCGACTCAGAAACCCTAATAGAGATGAACTACGGTAAAAAGTCACAAGATACTGAATTAGACTAGGGAGAAATCATGAAAGTCAAAGCACAGAACGAAACAATGCAATGAGTAACACGGAAAAACCCAAAAATGAAGCAAAAGTATAAGAAAATTGGGGCTTTAGCATAAATAGACTAGGGTCCAAACAATCTTAGCGGAAATAAATCAATAACACTTAAGAACAGACAATTAACATTCGAAAATCAGAAAATCTTTAGAGAACACGACTTAGGGTAAACCTATTTTTAGGAAAAACGAAAAATCAATTGAAAAGCCAGGAATCTTTCAAGGAAACATGTGAAATACAATCAATCGGTCTCAGATCTATACAGATCTGAGAAGATCAAAGGTAAAAATTAGGGTTTTTAGAAGTATAACAGAGTTGAGGCCATAGACATAGGAAACCATGGATTTAAGACGAAAATGAGAAAAATCTTACTCAAGGTCGAGCCAAACGGCCTGAAATAGGCAAGAAAACCCAAAGGTGTAAAGCAGACTTGCCCTGGTCCCTTGAGAATCTCCTCAAAGATCTAGGATATGGAGATACCATAGCATATAGGAGGCCGTTAGAGGCCTGAGATGGTGAAGAACCACCATAGAACGACAGTAGGCTAGTGACCGGGGGGAGGGGGAATTAGGGTTTCTGTTAGAGAGCGTTTGAGAGACGAAGAGAGGAGTGACGATAGGGAAAGGGGGAAATGGTTAGGGTTGGGGGGTCTTTTGGTTTAATTAAGGTAGGGGAATCCTGGACCGTTGACCAAAAATGATCAACGGCCAGGATTGGCCAAGGGGTTTGGGTCGGGCAAGTAGGAAATTGGGTCTAAGGGTTTGGGCTAATTTTATAAGGGGTATTGGGCTGGTTAATTTTAGGCTAAAATTCAAATAAAAGAGGTTGTTTATTAAATACCTAGAGTAATTGAATAAAATTAATTTGTAAAATAATTAACTAATTACAAAAATTATTTTATGCATGGAAATATTTTATAAATAATTATTTAGTATTTTAAAATACAATGGACTAATTTCTGGTAAAAAATGATGCAAAATGTATGCATGGACTATAATTGCAAAGTTATTGCAATCATAGCCAAAAGATGCCAATTTGGCTATTTATGAAATAATTTGGACTTAATAGGACCATAAATAGTGATGCAATTTTGTAACTATTTATTAAAAGTAAAATACTAGGCAAAATTAATTAAAAATGTAGAAATTGTGAAAAAAAAATATCAATTGATGTTAATGCATGATTTTAAAGGCATATATGCATTTTAAAACTATTTTAGAAAAAAATTGGGTACCAACACCCACATGGCTTGAGCAGTAGGATATTGCTCACGTTCGTGGATGATATCATTAGCAACTGAACTTACAATAATTCCACGTGTAGTGAAATCTTTCTTTTTCCAAATATTTGTAAGTTTTCAGATCCCTCATGTGTTGGGCAGTGTTACCCTCCTCTTGGTGACTCATAGCATGGTTAATACTTTTAAGAGCATCTTGCTCTTCGAGTACATACCACAACTTACGATTCCAGATGTCGTAATTTTTACCATTCAGTTTGTCACCCTTGTTCAAGTTAGCAATGATGCTTTTCGATGTCATGTCTATTATTAGAGGCAATATTACAAGTTTAACTCATCAATATATACTTCAATTAATTTATGCATGTAGTTACACACTCAAGTAAATTAATTCTACATTTAGTATAGAATCGAAAGGTCACTACGCTTCCATTCATCATCTATATCTAAATATTTTAATTAATACTAAAATCACTTCTTAGTGTATACTTTATTTCAAGTCTCAATGCATTACAAAATAAAATAATAAATAATATATGTAACTGGTGAGACAAACAACATAATTTAAATTTCATTAAGATAAAACACATAATAACAGTATACATGTTTGATAGGACATACATGTACCAATCGAACACTAACTCTTACACATATACGCTAAAAGGTGCACTAGGCCAAATATCATGATAAATCGCAGTTAAAATTTCACCTGCAAGGCTCTCGAAGAGAGTCCGCTAAAATAGCTAATGCTTCCCAATCATTAATTTCAATGTAATTAGCCAATTCAACTCTTTTTAACCTAAAAAGGTGTACATGTTCTGGAATAAAAGTATTAGAGCTCATTTTAAGTTCCTTGAACTCCCTAAATTCCTTTTTTCCCTCCCTTCGTTCAGCTCTCTGATCCCTTAACTCATTTTGCCTCGCCATTGGGACATTCATGAAGACTTCATACTCCGAGTCTGAATCATTATAGAAATAAGTCCTGCGACGATGTATCCTTTTGCGTTGTCCCTTTCCTTGACTTCGAAAACTCCCACTTGGAGTAATTCGACTTGTCCACATTCAGCCATATCTGAAATAGGATCAAGGAAACAATAAGAATAGCTACAACCATTCAATGTGATAACATATGTCACAATATCTCGTAGAAGTATATCAATATAAGGGATTAAGGCTAAACTACTTTTCTATATTAAGGAGACAACGAGTTCTATTAAGGACAAATCTCTTGTACACATGATCAAGGTCACAGAGAAATAGATAGCTTCAGTTTAGATCTCTACAAATAGTGTTGTTTAAATTGAAAGCTAAAGCACAATATATATTACCAACAATCTCTCGTTCAGTCTTAATTGGCCAAAGAATTTCAAGAAAACTTTATGTACAATATTCATGTCTGCCTTTAGATTTGTTTCTCAACATATTTTTCTTTTTTTTTGCATAACACAAAGCCATAAGTCATAAACACCAACTAATATGATGGCACAGTGCAAGCAATATCAACTGCATTTTTCTTATCAACAATTGAACCAAAAGATATTAGATAAGTCATAATCGTACAGAAAGTTCCTCTTCTTATTGCATCATAAACTCCTTCTTTTTAAACATGTCTACATAAAAAAATGATGCATCCTCTTCTAGGTTTATCTTTGTGCAATTAACTAAGAGAGGAACTCTCAAGCAAATTACGGAACACAACTGCGGGCAAAAGTATTATTGACTACTACAGTAAACATGTACAACAAGAAGATAATATAGCATGCCATATTTTTAATCTATTTTGGAATGGGTCAATAGTTCCTCTTAATAGTCAATATTCCAATGTATAAAGGACTACTACAAAACTCCTACTTTTCTTTATCCAAAAATTTGAAGCATTAGAGAATTTGAATCTTTTAGTACATTAAGGACTTGTTATCGTACAAATCGCAAACATATTGGAACTCTCTATTAATCAGCATTGACAGTGATTAAAATTAATAGTGTATTCATCTCAATAGAACACACTTTAAAGGCTCTGATACCATTGTTAATCGAACTAAGGAGCAAGAACAATAAATTGTGCGTCTTGTTATGCAGCAAAATTGTTGCAATTGCTAACAAGATATTGCCCCAAATCTACTTTGAATCACTAGGAAACAAAGTTTATTTCACAAACTAAAGTCTTCCCTCTTTTTTACGTGTGTTTTGAGAGAAGAAGAGAAAAAATTTTACGCACTTGAGAATTCTTATGCAATAGAGATATATAGAAGAGGAATAGAGGAAAAAACTACCGATGAAAAACCATCACTACGTGTTCCCACTTCTCTCTATAATGTGCAGTAGTTTTTAGGAGGTATAAAACATCTGTTAGTAACCTCCTTAAGTTTAATCTCTTCTAAAATGGGTCGGGTCAGTCCAATGGGTGACCCGCGACCCAAACCTAATATCCAACACATTGAAACCAATTTTTCATGTTATACATGTTAAAATATATGTTTTATATAACAATACTTTACTATGGAAGACAAAAAATATTGAAACAGGTGGGACTGTTATAGAAAAATTTAACTGTATCAGTTATTAGAATTCAAATGTGCTTTAATTTAAAGTCGAAAATGAGATTATAATATTAGAACAAAACCCTAGATGTCACATATTGGTGAGACTATTAATGAAAAGCCAAACATGTAAGAAAGAACGCATAAGCACATGGTGAAAGAAAAAGAAGGGATCATTAAGGGAAGTTAAATCCGTCTATTTTTATTTATGTGACACAATTTGATTAGAGAAGCTAACTTATATAAAGTTGTTACGTTTAAAATTTGTTAGATGATTAATTACGATGAAAAAGATAACCATTCTTACTAATATTCTTAATCATAAAAGTAATTGTATTGACATATATCTTCAATTAAACATATCAGTTAAATAAAACCTCACTATTAGAAACAAAAAAAATCAATAGATTCAGAGGAAAATAATAAATGACTTTTTCTTAAGATGTCAATTATTTTAAATTAAATTAAATTCGACAAAATGACTAGTACTTGAGACCTATATATGCGATGTAATTGGTTAGATGTAATTTTTCTTTCTCACCAATTGAATAATATAGGTAATTATAAGTTAACTAAAACTTTATTCTCTCTTGTTGTAGAACCATAGTTAACTTAATTAACATAATGAACCAAAACTTTGAGTAAATAATTAATGGGCCCTAAATAATTATCTTTGTAACTGAAGACCACTAATTTAAAATTTGCATAGTACAATATTTCGTTGAAACTTGAAAATCACAAACGGTCTTGTAAACATGTGATCTTCATTGTAATCATAAAGCATCTTCTTAATTTTTGTGCTATTTTAGTGTTTAATCTATAAATAATGTCTAATATCGTTTAAGCTAAAGACTCATTTTTTAAGAAAAAAATTTGTAATGTATGAACAAATTCTGACATTTTATATTCTATAATATAATTATACTTTTTTAGATCTGGAGGTGAAAATTTTTTAACGAAAAATTAGTCTAATCTTAACTGATTCAATTCATAACTAGTTTAGTATAAAAGAACAATTAAATTATTGACCGATTACATAATTAATTTATCTTGTAATTCATTTGCATATAAGAAACTAGGCACTCTTCAAAACTGTTAAGAGTAAAAAATTTACACTCTTTGTAGATAAATGACTGGGAAGAAGGTAAATGACAAGCATGTCAATCGAGCACTATCCAATCCCATGCCAATATTCTCTTAGTTTTAATTTTAATTTTAATTTAAGTAGTAATGTTTGAATATGCATGAAGTTTTACAAAATAAAAATATTTGTGATTATAAATATATAATAATATTTGCGTGATTATAAGACTTTGAAAATTTGTGATCTTAACCTTCCATAATATTTTTATTGCAATAAGAGTTTCTTATTAAAACATAATATTTAAGTATAATTATTTTTAAAACTAAAATATTGCTATTATTTTTGGATGGGTTAGATGATCATGGATGGCTCAAACGGAAGGCTAGTAAAAACTTTGTTTTAGGGCCCCAAAAATGTTAATAGACTTTCTAATGTTATTTTGCTTAGACAATATCAAATTTCGTCGAAACAAAATACAAAATCTTTATTAAGAAAAATATAAAGACTGTCTACTTTTTAACAATAGAAATATTTTTGAATCTGAATTAAGCTACTCAAATCATCTTAGAAATATGTTTTACAACAAAATCCAACGAAACGTGTTGCAAACACATGGCTAACATCTTATTAACTTATTTATTCTTTCACAATAGAAATTTGATATTACTATAGATGTTTGTTGTGGACTTATAGGCTTATATCTTATAAAATATTACGTTATAAATAAAAAATACATAAAAAAGAAAAAATCTCTTATTTAAATTTGTTTTTAGGCCAGTAATTTTGTTAAGCCGCCGTTATAAAGGATATTATTGTTATGTAAATTATAGCGGATTAACGGCGCGGATATATCTTATCAAATAAACAAAAATAAATTATGGTTATGGGTCCCATTTTCTTTTTGGTGTAGAATTGATACATAATTCTTTTCAAATTTTTATTTATTATTAATGTAACTTTTAACTTTATCTTGTGAACGACCCGCCATTCTGGCATTCTCAACAACTTACATCTTTTAACATAATTTTTTTTTAAAAAAAAACATTAAGCTTAGCAACAATAGCTCTACCACGTCAACCATATATTTGTGTGCCAAACTCTTTCAATACAACTTGGGCTTTCCAGGAGTCACGTGTTTTTTTTCTTTTTACATTTATGTCCTTCTATTTATTGCACCGTATTTTCTTAGATAATGACGTAAAATTGAATCACATTTAAGGACTATAAGAGGGGATCTAAAACTTTGACATCTCTATGTTCTTGGACAATGACGTAAAAATGATAATCACATGTTAGTTAAATAAATTCTTTATTTATTTACCGCATTCCCAAGTTTATAATGAGTTAAGGGTTACATATCCATAAATATATCTTTGCTAGATGAAAGTGATTTGGGCCTTCCGTTTGATTACTTGGGCACTTTTTGGACTAATATATATTGGAGGAGTACTACCAATATTTGCTCCGTATATATATATATCAGACTCATTCTTTGTTGATTGCGAGTCGGCTGTCTTCATAGCTTTTCCTTTTTGATCAGCTTTTCAAATTTCAAGAGTTGATTTTTGCTTGATCGTCTTTGTGACTCTATTAACTTTTTATTGGTCAATCAAAAATCTTTATCATATATCGAATACGTAATTTTAACTAACTTGACATTTCATTAGTTGACCAAGGATCTTTATCATATCGAGTACGTATTTTTTACTAACCGGGGTAACTATCAGAATCTTATGTGAGGCTATTATTGTTTTTACATTCTTGTTGCAAAATTAGCGGCATCTCTGATCTTTTTTATTGTTCAACTTTTAATTCTTTTTTGTTCATCGCGACTTCCGGTTCCTGATCCCATACTCTCTTGGAAAAAAATGATTGAAAAAATTTTGCCAAAATTATTCGTGTTCGTATCTATAGTTGGAAGGATTTCATTTTCTTTTTTCTCCTCTAATGATTTATGATCTCAACAACAACAACAACAACAAACCTAGTATAATCCCACAAGTAGGATCTTTGGAGGGTAATATGTAATCAGACTTTAACCCTGCTTTATAAAGAGAGAGTGGCTGCTTTATTCATATTTATTAGTTCAATAAAAGAACAATGAAATTATGCTTATAAGTGCTTAATGGTTCAACGTGACAAAATGGTAAGGTGGTAGAGTCCCAATGAAAAGGTTAAACGTTAGCTCGGGATAAATTTTCTCATATAATTGAAAATACCGTTGGAGATGGACTTCGGTGCAACAAAACTTGTTCGGCACTGAAATTTGTACTATTTTTAAAAGACAATGAAGCAACAAGGAAATAAAAAGAAAGTAAATACATGCATTAGAAAGGAAAAAAATGAGAAGTTTAGATAAAGTTTCAATAAGTTCTTCAGTATTGTATGTATCCTAGATATCTCTCAAATATTTCTTATATAACTATAGATACAAATATTATTTCGTCCCAATTTATGTGAAAGTGTTTGATCGGATATGAAGTTTAAGAAATTAAAAAAGACTTTTAACATCTAAGTCAAACATATTTATATTACCAAAATTATCTAAATGAGTGGTGATGAAATTTCACGTCTTTTTAGTTTCTCTTGTATAGAAGAACGAACATTTTTTATTAAATAAATCCAATAAATCATATATCTATTAAGAGTAAAATTGAATGCCAAAAATAAATAACTTCCAAAAAGAGAATTTATATATTTTTGAAATAAATTAAAAAAAAAATAGTGTCACATCAAATGGAACATGCGACTTGATGTATTATTTTCTGAGAATAATGTGTCTTTTCCTCAATGATTTAAATTGTAGGTTCTTTTCTCTAAGTATACTTGCACGCATAACGATGTTTCTATTTTTGTCTTTACTTTGCCACATGTACATCTTTTTTGTATGCTAATGATTGATTGTATTTGATTTCGAGTATTCTAAATTCTCTTCAGTCAAACCTAATCATTAAGTGATGATTTTTATTAATTTCATTGGGTAACTGCATTGTATTGTATTAAGTGCTACGAAATTAAAGAATTTCTCTTTTTAATTTTTTGACAAGAATGCATCCAACGTAACCTATCTTATTTTTCTTCCATATCTCTTATTCATTCCTTTTCACCATATCTTTAATTTCTTCTTAATTACTGTTTGTAGTAAATTCGTACCATTCACTAGGTCTAGAAGGCGTGATTTAATTTCCTTATTTGCATTGATTTGCTTTTGTTACTACTGTTACAATATTCCTCCATCTTGACTTATTCATCATCATTTAGAAACTTACCGTGATAATATTTAGGGGGAATGATTTTTGTGTATAATAAGGGAAAATGTGACAGTATATGAGTTAATTAATGTTTTAAATTAGTCAATTCGTGCACAAACACATGTGACAATTCTTGATGCACGAGCTTAATTAATTATACCTCGATTAGAGTATGATGATAATAAATAGAGTCTTGGTGCCAAAAGGAGCAAGCTTAATCAGATCCAACATGACCTTATATGTTTACCTTAATTGCATTTAAATGTGCTTTATTTAATTTCAAGTTGGGTAAAATTACTGTTACTAATTTGAATTCAAATGTACTCCAACTTCAAGTTGACTAAAAACTAATCACATATTTGATTTCTGTTATAAAATAATAAAAGAAGAAGAGTATTATAGAGCAAAGTAGAGAGAGAGGAAATTCTTATTAATACGGGATGAATTACAATGGAATAGAACCCTCTATTTATAGGGAGAGGCTGACTTAGCCACCAAGTATGAACCCTAGAATCTCTCTAAATATAGATATTCACCTTAAATAGAATTCTATTTATAACACTCCCCTTGAATGTCTATTCAACAGATAATGTGCCTCGTTAAAACCTTAACTAAATAAAACCCAATGGGAAAAAAATTGTAGAAAAGAAAAAAGAGTACACATATCTAACAATACGTTTTTTTGGTTGCCTCGTTAAAAACTTTGCAAGGAAAACCCAGTGGGACAAAACCTTGTAAGGAAAAAAGAGTACAATGCGCATTAACTCCCCCTGATGAGAGCATCAATTCACATCTTTAAGCATTTGCATTCCAATCTTGTGCACCATCTTCAAAACGATCTTTGGTAGAGACTTGATAAACAAATCAACCATATTAACTTGAATGAATATATTGCATCTTGAAATCATCATTCTTGATAGAGATGTAATGTCTTCATAAACTTCCGTAGAATGGCCTTTTCAATATCTCCATAGAGGTATTCTCGCTATCACATTATCATGCTTATAGTTATAGCAAGATACATATGTGCACAAATTGCACTTAGGATGTGGTACTTCAAGACCAAGAATTGTATATGTTTTAAGTGACTTAAATCCTTCATGGATTCTCATATAAGTTAAGTCATATAAGCCATATAATAGACTTTAGATGCATATCAAGTTTTTATATCATGCTAGACATATAAGATATCGGAAACTGATTGCACATACCATTGACTTTATACTTTCAAGTATTTGAACTACATGTCTGAAAGCACGTGATTTTTGCCCTATGAAAGAATTACTCCCAAAAAATTCAAAATAAAACGATTTTCCTTTGTGTGTAATTTTGAGAATTTTCGCGGCATTTTAGGATAATTATTTGTATTTGTCCATGCATGTTTATTTGTTAAATTAATAAAAAAATACAAAAATATGTCACATTTGCATTCAGGATTTAATTCTACAATAAGGAGTAATTAAGTTTGTTTTACAAGAATGAAAATTACAAAAATATGCATCGTTTGCATTTTCAACATTCAATGTCAAATTTTGCAATTTTGTTTAAATTGGTGTTTAATTCTGTATGATAAATGTTGCTAGGAATTAGTTAGTATTTTTGATAAGTTAATTTAGTTTATAACTTAATTTAGAATTTTAGTTTTTAGAAAAGTAAAAGAAAAAAGAGCAAAAAATAAAGGAAATCGGAATTGGGCCACCCTAGTTGGACCCAAAATCAGGCCCAAAACAACCCCCCCCCCAGATCCGGTCCAATTTGGTCAAACTTTGAGATGCCTCAAACGGCATCGTATTGGCCCCATTTAATCGGAGCCGTTGGATTAAATCGATCCAACGACCAGGATTTCATCTCCCTACCCATTCCAAACCCGACCCATTACCCGGTTCGAACCGACCCCCAACCAAGGCCAAACGGCACCGTTCCACATTAAGTGAAAGATCCTGGCCATCGATCTCACTTCATCCAACGGCCAGGATCAAACCACCCCTTACGTATATAAGCCTAACCCCTTTACCCTGCCCCCTATCCGAACACCCCCCCTCCGTCGTCTCTCTCAGAGACAAGCCCAGCATCCCCATTTCAAACCCTAGCCGCCACCCCTCACTCTCGCCGTAAACCCGGCAACCACGACGCCGGTGACCACCAAAATAACACCCCTGATACACCCAACCACCCTGAACACGAATCCGTTAGCATCTTGCCTCGAATCATTCCCCATCGTCTCGAATCTTCGTTTGAAGGTTCGAGCAAAACCCCGATCTACACCAACCAACCCCATATTCACATCGGTCACTACCATGGCCTCACTCGTGACCAAACCGAGCTGGGTTTGGTTCGAATCTAACCGGAAACCCTCAAGCCCCAAATCAGACCGTATAACCCCTAGAACACCAAAGCCTTGGGAATCCGTCCAGTTTAAACGGAGGGTTGGGGTCTAATAGACCTTAATCGAGGTGTTCGCAGTTGAGGACACTTCGATTAAAGTCTGTTCGACCTCAAATGGTCAAATCCAGTTCAAGCCTGGGTCGTTTGTGTTGAGCTTCCAAGGTAAGTTTTCTCTTTCCTTTCTGTTTTTGTTTGAATGTTGTTTGTGTTTGTTAACATGTTTAGTTAATTTGTTGATTTTACTAATATTTTCTTTTTTTCTCCATCTTCATAAGACCTTTTTATTTAGTCGACTATTCTTTTGTCCATTGTTAAATGCGTGTGGTAAGATACATATTCGATTTGATTAATATCGTCGAATGGTTAATTCATATAGATTCCCTATTTTGTGCAAAGCTGCTGAAGTCATTTGATGCCCTGTTTAGTCTTATTGTTTATCGATTGTTTGTTCTATGTTATAGCTAGTATAGTCGATTGGATAAATGTCATCGATTAGTTTTACAGGGTTGAATGTTCGAATAATCTGATTCATATAGCCTCACATGTTTGATCGAACCATTGTTTGAATTTAGCAGTGAATGGTTTGTGGCTGCAGTGCAATTAGGAAATAGTTAGAAATCAGTCTTGGGCAGTTGGTGAGTTTGAACTTCCATAAGTTCAAACTTCAGGTTTCTGAAGCTTAGGGTAAAACAGTAATAACCAGGGGATTCAGGGTAGTTTGGGGATTGAAAAGTTCACAAATTGGTTAGTTTAAGAGGGCTGACAGTAGGGTAGTTAAATGTGATTAAATTACTACAATTATTCATTAATAGTGGGGAACAAAACTTGATAGCATGGGGTAATTGAATATTATAGGCTGCCCATACCTTTTGGGCAGAAAACACATGATAGGGGCTGTCAGGAGGATGGGCATTTTTGATTAGTTTTAAGGGGTATGGGCAGAATAGAAAAAGGGCAGTCGGTGGCTTGCTGATTTCTGCCTATAAATAGGCTCTTTTAGATCAAGTTAAGGGGGTTGAACACTGAGATTTGAGAATTTTTAAAAGCCCTTAGCTGCTGGTTTTTTCTGAACCTTCATAAGTCAGAAGATATTGAGTTGAAATAGGCTGAAAGTTGAGCTAATTTTCCAGGGCTAAAAGAGTAGTTTGAGAGATAAAAGAGGTATTTTCTGTTGCACTATTGAACATCAGGACTGTAGCTGGTGCTGTTTTATTGGGTCTTCTGAGGTTTCTTTTTTTTACTGATTCTGCTGGAGTTCTGTTAGTACTCAATATCTGCACTGGTTATTGGTTGCTGTTAACACTGGTTGTTGCTGTTTGGTTTTCTGAAGTTACTACTGGGTTTTTCTTAAGTTGCTACTGAGTTTTGGTCTGTTATTAGGTTGTCTCTGTTACTGTTACTAGTTTGGGGTTGTTCTATTGGCTGTGTTGCTTTGATTGTTGCATACTGCTCCGCTGATCATCACCCTCTTCTTCTTTTATTTCAATACCAGGTACACTTTCGAATAGACTATGATGTAGCTGGGAGGTGTACAAGTGAAATGAAATGCTTATGGGAATTAATGTATCATGTGGTGTACCTATGGTTTAACCAATTATGTGATAAATATTTGTATAGTTTCATTTTTTGCAACTCAATAAGAATGCATGATGTACTCTTTCACTTAATTGGGACTGTTTTTTTTTTTGCTATAGTGGTAGCCATCAGTTGCAGCTCCAATTATAGTTAGTTATGTAGTTGGTAGAATGAACAAATAGTTAATGGATTAGCTGTTTGGATTTCACCCCTAATTGGTTTTGGTATTTAAGGCAGACTTTAATAGGATCGTGTTTAATTCCATTAGTCTCAATCACATACAAATGATAGTTCAAATCGACTTGGAGAATGGTTGGTCTGTTTTCTTTAATGTTTGGCCAGCCTCGTATGCATATTATAATTTCAGCTTTAATAGTTCCTTTATAGAATAAGGCACGAAACAATCTTCCATTTTTCGAGTTCGAGTGCATATTTTCTGTTAACCTCTAGTCTAAACCTAATAACCAATAGGAAGCCCGAACTCGCTAAGCATATAAGTCAATTAAGACTTTTTTCTCTTTCGTATTTAGGGACGAACTTAATAGAAAAAAATGTAGTCACTTTAGGATTATCCTTTAAAAAATAAACGAGACGAGCCTCGCCAAATAAAAAGGTACAAATTGCGGGGCCCTCAATAAATGTACATTTTAACTACTTAGACTTCGGGAGGAGCCGTTTAGCAAACCTCACGGCCGTCCCAAAAACAAGAACGCGATAGGCTCTTTAGGCGCGTATTTAATAATCTCACCTTCTTAAATTCGGGTGTGCATTTCATGCAACCCAAATCCAAATCCCAAAACGTCGAATCAAATGTGTCCAGGATTGCGGGTTCATTTCATGCGGCGCAATCCAAAGACACGTCTCAGACGACGTTCAATTTTCTTCAATAAATTGAATAAAAGTGGTTAAAAGTTAAAATTGGCACATAAGCTACAACATGTAAAAACAGATAAATAAGCTAAACATGACAGTTGAGCGACCGTGCTAGAACACGAAACTCGGGAATGCCTAACACCTTCTCCCGGGTTAACAGAATTCCTTATCCGGATTTCTGGTTCGCGAACTGTAATACAGAGTCATTCTTTTCCTCGATTCGGGATTAAATTGGTGACTTGGGACACCCTAAACCTCCCAGGTGGCGACTCTAAAATAAATAAACAAATCCCGTTTCGATTGTCCTTTAATTGGAAAAAACTCCTTCACCCCTTGCGGGGGACGGAAAAAGGAGGTGTGACAGCTCTGACGACTCTACTGGGGTACGAACCCAGAATCTCTGGTTCAGGGTTCAGAATTCGAGCTTGGAATAATTGTTGTATTTGGCTTCGTTTGATTTTGTTACATGATATGTGCCTAATGTGCTAATTGATTGCCTTTTACCGCTTTGATATTATGTGAACTGTATATAAACTGTGCCGAAACCCATCTCCTCTCTGAGTCTTCTGAATGATGAAGAATGGTGAACTTCGTGCGACTTCTTTTCTGTATAGCATCAAATCCCAATTTAGAATGAGGTTTGGATAAGTTGCAAAGCCGGCGAAGCTTCTGTATTCCCGGATTGCTGCCTCCCCCTCGGCTCGAACTGTCCGCTCGGGTAAGCCAGGTCTAGAACAAACACCCAGGTTCTGAACCTAGAATAACTCAACTTCATGTCGGATCCCTAGTAGGAACGCTTATCTGCATCATGTGCATTTTTGACTTAGGAGACTCAACACAAGGGTTGGGTCCGCCTAGGAATAGTAACCTGAAGTAGAAAAGACCATCCTGATGCATCCTACTTACTGCTTGTGCATTTTATTTGCTTTGGACTTGCATGCTGATCGATTTTGAATATTGGGAAAATTTGAAAAAAAAAAAGAAAGAAAGAAAAATAGCAGTGTATAAGGTTAATCTTCTGCTTTGAAAAAAATAACAATGTCCAAATAGTGTCGAAACTCTGCCGAATTTTTTTTTTTAAAAAAAATATATATATTTTTTATTTTTAATAGTTTGTTTTACTAAAAGCAAAGGAAAAATAGAAAAAGAGTCTTTATTTTGGAAATTGATCGCAGAAAAAGAAAAAAAGAAAAGAGTCTTTATGTTAGTTTGGGAAAAATAGGTTGTTTTATTGTTTGTTGAAAAATAGAAAAGCAAAATAGTTTGTCTTGCCATGAAAAATAAAAATAAAAAAGAGTCTTGATTTTTGTTTCAAAATAGGTTATTTGCCAAGGGAAGCTAAAATATGTTGTTTTTTTAAAAAATATATATATATATAGTTTGTTTAATTTGGCGAACTACGCCGGTTTGATTCTCACCGGATGTGAGATACGTAGGCAACCCTAATCGGGTCCAACCTCCCCTTCTGCTAAAATAACCAAAATATGTCAAATGTTAATTTCATCAGAAAAATAAGTCGAGTAAGGCTGTTTTGCCATAAATAGCCGAGTATTCCCGAAAGGGACGCCGGAAGGCTGAATTTGCACAAACGGCCATTTTTTGACCGGTAGACCTACACAACCTTAAAATCTTCGTCTCCGAAGTGCTGAAAGGCCGTATCTGAAAACTGAGTCCTTCATCTTCAAAATTAAAAAATGGAATATAGATAGTTTTGTTTTGAGTCGAATAAAAGTTTTTCCTTCTTTAATCACCTTAATAAATGTGCAGGATGAGTACAAATCAAAATGAACCGTTCTCAGTCTTTAGCAAGGTCCCTCTGCAACTCCACATGTGGTGGAATTATCTGAAAGACGATAGTAAAGAGATAGTGGGAAGAATTTTGGGAGGTTTTGTCAATCTGTTGAATATCAAGCCGAGGACAGATATCCTCGAGGCTCTAATACCGTTCTGGGACCCAACCCGCAATGTATTCCGTTTTGTTGACTTTGAACTTTCACCTACACTAGATGAAATTGCAGGATATGCGGGATTGAATGGGAAATTAAGGGGACAATATTTGTTTTCACCAAGACCGGTATCTCCGCACGG
Organism: Nicotiana sylvestris; assembly: GCF_000393655.2. Lineage (NCBI taxonomy): Eukaryota > Viridiplantae > Streptophyta > Magnoliopsida > Solanales > Solanaceae > Nicotiana > Nicotiana sylvestris. The sequence goes on along the minus strand of NC_091061.1, from coordinate 162,962,491 downwards.
GTTTTTGGATTTGCTAAACATTAGTCGGAAGGTGCAAAATGATGATTTGTCGAGAGGATGATGCGCTCTCCAATTCTTATATCAACGGTATGGTACTCCTCAGGGTTTTGAAGAGCCGAACCTCTGACTAACTCATGCTGGGAACAGGAACAAGTGGGAGGCGAGACGTACTTTGGCATTCATAACAGTATTCCTGGGAATCGTGGTTTGTCCCAGCAAAGATAAGAAAATAGAGATAGGCCTTGTAGGGATGGCTGATGTTGCAATTAAAACAACTAATAGTACTGTGGTCCCTTTGGTTTTGTCCGAAATCTACCGAGCTTTAACTATATGCCGAGAAGGAGGCAATTTCTTCGAGGGATGCAATCTGTTACTCCATCTGTGGATGCAAGAACACCTCTGTCACCGAGTAGGATACATGAATCACGGGTTGACCAAAAAAACTGTATCAGTGGTTTTGAGAAACGGATGACAGGCATTGTATTCCCTGAAGGTGTCAAAGCGGGCTTGCACGATTAAGGTCAACAACAGCCGACCAAATTGAATGGGCATTCGGGTGGTTGCCTCATACTGAGGTAATATACATGGCAGCCGAGGAATGTCATATTCTTTTGATGGGAGTATGCAGTATCCAACCATATGTTCCTCATCGGGTATTGCGCCAGCTAGGAAGATTTCATGTATTTCCCACTGATGAGGATCTAAGCGAGCACGCCATTGAGTTGAGCCCAGGAGTCGTATTCCCCGAAGGAAAAATTAGAAAGTTGTGGCACGAATATAGATTCCTTGAGCCCAAGACTATGGTTCGAGAACTGGCTAAGGGTGGGGTAGACCCAAAGTACGATGTTTGGTTCGGGAGAAGGTTCCAGATTCGTCAGAGACCTGCTAAAAAAGCTCATGTCCAATAATTTGCGGATGATTCACAGGAACAGTGGGGCTGGTTAGCGAGAGAAGAAGGTTACCGGGCTGAAATTGGGAAGCTGAAGCGACAAATTGAAAGGCTTATATTTGAGAACAGCGTGCAAGTCACCTCGGAGCAGGGTGAAAAGAATAAATTAACCAAAGAAAACCAGGCACTGAAAGCCCGAATTTGCCAAGTCAGTAAGAGTAACAACAACCGACAGAAACGTCGCTCCGATGAAAGGTTGATAGTAGAGTTGAGAAATCAAGTCAGCAAAAGCCGAGAGGACTTGGAGAGATCTGAGGCTTGCATAGCAAGAATGCGGGTCAGATGGGCAAAAGGTACAATGGCACGGTTAAAACATCTACAACAAGTCATAAGGGATTCTGAAATAAGTATTGGACTATTAAGAGACACAAACTCCACTCTTCAGGAGCGGGTCTTTAAACAAGCCCGAGATGCCCGGGCAGACAGAAGGCGCTGTTATGATTTAAGGGCCAGAATGGAAGAACAAATGGAGAGGTTTCAGGAGCGACTCGCCGACAATGCTCAAATATTGGGACTAAAGAACCGGCGAATAGAGCAACTGCTCGGGGAAAGGGATAACATCCAGGGTAGGATTGATGAGATTGGGCACTACATCTACATGAGATGCCTAGCATGTGAGCAAATACCTCGTGATACCCTTCTTGCCTCCATCATGGGCTACGTCCACCGGATCATGAATGAGTTGAAGAGCTTGCAGAGGGGTCTTATAGCAAAGCCCGCGGAAAGGCCGAACGATGCCTCGCGAGCACCTAATTTGAAATCTTTAATGTATCCCTAGTTAGAGTCTTGTCTGTTGACTTTATGGGTCCGTTATCTTCCCATATGTTGTTTTTTTTATTATCGAGTCAGGTTAAGAATGTTGGAATCTGTATTTGGCTGTTCTTTGTTTAAAATAAGTAGCTTGTAATAGCAAATTTTGGGGATGAATTGAATGATTCCAAAAGAATTTTGTGTCTTTACTTTGTGGCAGAACTATGCCCGGTCTGATTCACGCGGGGACGTGATACGTAGGCAATCCACATAAGATTCGACCACCACTAAAAAAGAAAGAAAAAGAAAAAAAAGAAAAAAAGAAAAAGAGAAAAAAAAAAGGTTCCCAAAACACTTTAAAGGCACAAATAAAGCAAGCCAGGATGACGCATGCGGTTGAAGCAAAAACATGTTAGAAATGGTTAACTTCTTAGGAACATTGCATCCCCAACGTGCAATTACCAAATCTGTTAAACTCTAACGCTAACAAGTTTGTTGTTTTCCAAAAATACCAGACAGTTAGTTGTTAAAGCGTTCTGGCATCACATCATTATCAAACCAGATCCAAAGGACCTGTACCAATAATCATGACTACTTTAGAAAACAGTGTCGAGGAAGAAAGGTCAGTAAGCCAGTTGTTGAAAGAGGCAATGGAGAAGATGGAGAGGAGATTGGAAATGAACGCGATGCAGTTAGCCTTGGCTAAAGTACAAAAGAGCCCGGAACCACCCGTTACTCCTACACTAGGGCATATGCTGGAATACCCTCACCCTGGCCCTTCAACAAGCCTCCCGAATCACCACTATTATCAGGGGGGAAGCCCCTATGATTCCCAAGCTCCACCACCCCATCAACATTTCCCACCACCAAATGTTCCAGCTTTTATGGGACCCACACCAGCCACGCTGCAAAGATCAACTAGTGAGCCGTTGTTAGAGGCTCACGATGCGCAATACTATCCCCTTGAACCCACATTCAATACACCAGAACCCCATACTTATAATCCACACTTGGAGGTCCCAGCGGAGATTGAAAAGCCGGCTAAGGTTCACGAGCAGGATGAGGTAATGAGGAAGTTTAAAAGCCTGAAACAATCCTTCAGGAGCATGCACGGATTGGGCAACCAGGTCAGCGTGGCCTACAAGGATCTATGCCCTTTCCTGGACGTCCAACTCCCAGCGGGGTTCAAGATGCCCAAGTTTGACTTATACAAAGGGCATGGTAATCCTATGGCACATTTACGGGGCTTTTGTAGCAAAATGAGAGGAGCAGGCGGCAAAGATGAGCTACTGATAGCTTACTTTGGTCAAAGCTTAAGTGGATTGGCGTTGGAATGGTATACCAGACAAGAGCCCAGCAGGTGGTACACTTGGGATGATCTAGCGCAGGCTTTCGCAGGTCACTTCCAATACAATCTCGAGATAGTCCCTGACTGTCTCACGCTACTGAGGACCGAAAAGAAGCCTGGGGAGAGCTTTCGTGAGTTCGGTTTCCGCTGGAGAGAACAGGCAGCCAGGGTTGATCCTCCCATGAGAGAGGGGGAAATGGTGGACTACTTCATGCAAATGCTGGATCCAACTTACTTTGGTCACTTGGTGACGACGGTTGGAAAATCCTTCAATGAAGTAGTAAAAATAGGGGTTATGATAGAGGAGGGGTTGAGGTCTGATAAAATCCTGAATTACTCAGCGCTTAAGGCAACAACTTAGGCTATTCATAGCGGCACGGGAGGTGCGCTGGGGAGGAAAAAGAAAGAAGAAGTTGCCACGGTTGAGGCAGGCAGTTGGTCCAGGTCCGACAAACCATACTACAACCAACCTAGACCCCACAATCCAAATTACCCATACAACCCGCCACAACACTACTATCCACCTCAAGAACCACACTTCTCCGTGCACCAAGCCCAAACATACACTCAGCCTCTGGTTCGCCCGCAATGGCGTGTGCCGACTCCCCAAAACGCATATGCACCTCCACAGAACACATACCCTCCACCCCAAAACGCCTATCCTCCGCCAAGGGCCTACAGGAACCCTCCAGGGGCAGGCTTTCAAGGAAATCAAGCTTCTAGAAATGAAAGGCTACAGAGATAGAAAGCCTTTACTAAGTTGGGAGAAACATATACCGCCTTGTTCCACAAGTTGAGGCAGTTAGGTTTGTTGAGTCCTGTCGAGCCTAGGTGGCCAAACCCCCCACCCCAAAATTTGGACCAATTGATAAGCTGCGAGTACTGCTTAGGAATGCTAGGGTATGATACCGAAAAATGTTGGAGGTTGAAGCGTGCAATACAAGATCTTATTGACGCCAACAAGATCGAGGTCCAGACGCCGGAGGCACCCAACATCAACCAAAACCCATTGCCAGTGCACCACGAGGCTCACATGATCGAGTTGGTGCACAAAGGAGGGGAGCCAAAAAAACCCTTACAGACAGTGATGATGATCCATGCCACTCCGAAAGAAAAATCGACCAGTGGGGAAGCAGGGGTACAGTTGAAGGGAGAAGATGTCAAGCCAATGGTGATATTAGGGAAGAATCCATCCACCGAAATAAATAAACCAGAGCCAGCCAAATTGGTAGTATCGGGAGCATCATCTGTACCCGTAGTTGTTGTGAAGGGGGTCTGCAGGGAACCGGTCATCATAAAGCCGGTAGTCCAATTGCCAGTGATCGATAGCAAGGCTGTGCCGTGGAAGTATGAAAAGGCAGTGGTAATGTACAAGGGAAAGCAAGTGGAGGAGGATAGTTGTGAGGCGCAGGGACTGACTCGATCGGGATGGTGTTTTACTCCAGTGGAGTTGAGAAGGTCCAACCCAGCGGTAACAAAGAAACCCGTGTCAGAAGAAGAGGCGGAGGAATTCTTGAAAAAGATAAAAGTGCAGGATTACTCCGTGGTTGAACAATTGAAGAAAACACCGGCCCAGATCTCGTTGTTATCACTATTGATCCATTCGGACGAGCATCGTCGGGCCCTGATGAAGATACTAAATGAAGCTCATGTGACCAATGAAATTTCAGTGAACCACCTTGAAACAATTGCCAATAAAAATTTTGAGGTAAACAAGGTAACGTTCTCTGATGACGATTTGCCAGTGGAAGGCACGAAACATAATAAAGCTCTCTACTTGACGGTCAAATGTGAAGATTCGGCAGTTACTCGGGCGTTGGTGGATAATTGTTCAAGTGCCAATATTTGTCCATTATCCACACTGCACCAGTTGAAGATTGACCATGATAGAATCCACAAGAACAGCGTTTGCGTCAGGGGATTTGACGGAAGTGGAACAGACACCGTGGGGGATATTGTACTCGAGTTGACCATCGGCCCGGTTAAGTTTACTATGGAATTCCAGGTATTGGATGCCGCAGTATCTTATAACCTTTTGTTGGGGAGACCGTGGATCCACGCGGCCAAAGCAGTACCATCCACATTGCATTAAATGGTCAAGTTTGAATGGGACAGACAAGATGTCGTGCTGCATGGGGAAGACACTGCATGCACCAGGGAAGGTGCCATTGTGCCATTCATAGAAACCAACGGTGACAAAGGTCCCTGGGTTTACCAGATTTTTGATGCAGTATCAGCAAACAAGATTCCCGAGGGTAAAAGCATTCCACACCCCAGGGTAGCTTCCGCAACCGTCATGATGGTTTCAGAGATGCTAGGTAATGGGTTTGTGCCAGGAAGAGGCCTGGGGGCTGAGCTTCAGGGGATTGTTCAACCTGTCTCCTTACCCAAGAATTTAGAGACCTTTGGACTGGGGTTCAAACCTACTGCGGCAGATGTAAAGCGAGCACGGAAAATGAAGAAGAGAGTTTGGGTTCTTCCCAAACCAATTTAACTTCTCTCCAGATCCTTTGTTAGAGCAAGTGCCAAGGGGTCACCGGTCCCGAAAATTCTCGGACCATTGATTGGGATGGACAGGGATTTGAATCAGAGCTTTGAAAGGCTGTTCGCTGATGTCAATGTGATAGAAGTTGGAGAGGGTTGCAGCAGAGCAGACATACAGTTTGTGGGGCCTGAGGCCAATACCAACAATTGGACGGTTACTCCTCTTCCTACCCAGGGGGAGTCCTGGTAGTAGGCTTTGATTTTTCTTTCTTGTTTTTCAGATTATTCCAGGGTGTAATCCAAATCTCATTTTATTTGTAAAGTGTGAACCCTGTTATCCCGCATTTCTAATAAAATTCTCTCTTCTTGTCTTGTTTTAATTTTGTTTTATTCTTTTCTCTTTCTGAACAGTTCTCTTTTTACTGGTTCTAATAACATGGCATGCACAACGGATCTTTGACCTAGTCTAAAAAATCAATCTGACTCTGAATTAATTGTACAAGAGATCAGTTATGATGATGAGTCCAAATACGATGAGGAAGAAGCCTTCAAAGAAATAAACAGAGAATTGTGTCAGTTCGAAGAGAAACTCAAGCCTAATCTGAATGACACCGAAGTTGTCAATCTAGGGGATGCAGACGATGTCAGGGAGACCAAAATCACTATCCACATTGAGCCAAACATCAGGGAGGAATTAATCAAAGCCCTTATTGAGTTCAAATATGTTTTTGCATGGTCATATGATGATATGCCGGGATTAAGCACCGATCTAGTGGTTCACAAATTGCCCACTGACCCGGCACACCCTCCGGTCAAGAAAAAATTAAGGAAGTTTAATACGGATATGAGTGTGAAGATCAAAGAAGAAGTGACCAAGCAGCTGCAGGCAAAAGTTATTCGGGTCACTCGATATCCCGATTGGTTGGCCAATGTGGTACCAGGACCGAAGAAGGATGGGAAAATCAGGGTATGTGCCGACTACCGCAATCTCAACAAGGCAAGTCCTAAGGATAATTTTCCATTGCCCAACATCCATATCTTGATCGATAATTGCGTTGGGCGCGAGATCGGATCCTTTGTGGACTGCTATGCAGGATATCATCAGATCTTAATGGACGAAGAAGATGCGGAAAAGACGGCTTTCATTACGCCATGGGGAACTTACTGCTATTGGGTAATGCCATTCGGATTGAAGAATGCTGGGGCAACATACATGAGAGCAATGACTACTGTGTTTCATGACATGATACACAAAGAAATTGAAGTGTACGTAGATGATGTGATCATAAAGTCTTGGCGTCAGGAAGACCATGTAGCAGACCTAAGGAAGTTCTTTCAAAGACTTCGAAGGTATGATATTAAGCTCAACCCAGCCAAATGTGCCTTTGGGGTTCCATCAGGAAAGCTGTTAGGATTCATCGTCAGTCGACGGGGTATTGAGTTGGACCCATCCAAGATCAAATCCATCCAGGATTTGCCCCCGCCAAAGAACAAAACAGAGGTGATGAGTCTGTTGGGAAGACTAAATTATATCAGCAGGTTCATCGCTCAACTCATGGCGACTTGTGAACCCATATTTCGGCTGTTGAAGAAAGATGTTGCGGTAAAATGGACAGCGGAATATCAAGAAGCATTCGACCAAATCAAGGGGTATCTGTCAAATCCACCCGTGTTGGTCCCACCTGAGCCGGGGAGACCATTAATTCTTTATCTGATGGTCCTGGAGAATTAGTTTGGCTGCGTGTTGGGGCAACACGACATTACAGGAAGGAAGGAGCAAGCCATCTATTATCTTAGCAAGAAGTTTACAGTATATGAGGTCAAGTACATTCAACTCGAGAGGACATGCTGCGCCCTAACTTGGGTGGCTCAGAAATTGAAGCATTATTTGTCCCCGTATACTACTTATCTCATTTCTCGTTTGGATTCATTAAAGTACATTTTCCAGAAACCTATGCCTACAGGGAGGTTAGCAAAATGGCAAATTTTACTCACAGAGTTTGATATCGTCTATGTGACGAGGACGGCCATGAAAGCCCAAGCGCTGGCCGATCACTTGGCTGAGAATCCTGTTGATGAAGAATACGAGCCATTGAGGACGTACTTTCCGGACGAGGAAGTAATGCATGTAGGTGAGCTGGAATTACCCGATGAACCAGGTTGGAGGATTTTCTTTGATGGAGCCGCAAACGCGAAAGGAGTTGGGATAGGAGCGGTACTTATTTCTGAAACAGGACGTCATTATCCTGTTATAGCTCAGCTACGTTTCTATTGTACCAACAACATGGCTGAGTATGAGGTATGCATTTTGGGTCTACGACTAGCTGCAGACATGGATGTCCAGGACGTTTTAGTCTTGGGAGACTCAGACCTCCTGGTGCATCAGATTCAGGGTGAATGGAAAACACGGGATTTGAAACTCATACCATATCGACAATGTTTGCACGATCTGAGCAAGCGATTTCGATCAGTAGAATTCAGACACATCCCAAGAGTTCATAATGAGGTTGTCGATGCATTGGCCACCTTAGCATCGATGCTACACCACCTCGCTAAAATTTATGTTGACCCATTACACATTCAGGTTCGAGATCAGCATGCTTATTGCAACATGGTAGATAAAGAAGTGGATGACGAGTCGTGGTTTTATGACGTAAAGGAGTACCTCAGGATGGGGATATACTTGGAGCAGGCCACCGGAGACCAGAAAAGAGCCATTCGGCGATTGTCAAATGGGTTCTTCCTCAGTGGAGGAGTGTTGTACAGAAGAACCCCAGATTTGGGATTGCTGAGATGTATAGACGCCGGTCAAGCCACGACAGTTATGGCAGAGGTGCATGCTGGAGTTTGTGGGCCACATATGAGCGGATATGTATTGGCAAAGAAGATTCTTCAAGCAGGGTATTATTGGCTCACTATGGAGCGTGATTGTATCAATTTCATGCGGAAATGCCATCAATGTCAGATACACGGAGATTTGATTCATTCTCCGCCAACAGAATTGCATACAATGTCAGCGCCATGGCCATTTGTTGCATGGGGCATGGATGTCATTGGGCATATTGAGCCGGCAGCGACCAACGGCCATAGGTTCATTCTGGTGACCATCGACTACTTCACTAAGTGGATTGAAGCTAAAACTTTCAAGTCGGTAACCAAGAAGGCAGTGGTGGATTTTGTTCACTCCCATATCATTTGTAGATTTGGGGTCCCAAAAGTGATCATCACGGATAATGGTGCGAATCTTAACAGCAATTTGATGAGAGAGGTATGTCAACAGTTTAAGATTACACACCGCAATTCCACCGCATATCATCCCAAGGCGAATGGAGCAGTTGAAGCAGCCAATAAGAACATCAAGAAGATACTGCAGAAGATGGTAGAAGGATCTAGACAATGGCATGAGAAATTACCATTCGCCTTGTTGGGTTATCGCACTACAGTTCGGACTTCAGTAGGTGTAACTCCTTATCTATTGGTATACGAAACTGAAGCAGTGATACCAGTAGAGGTCGAAATTCCGTCCCTCCGGATCGTCGCTGAAGCCGGGATTGACGACGATGAATGGGTCAAAGCTCGACTGGAGCAGTTGAACTTAATAGACGAAAAAAGATTGGCAGCAGTGTGTCATGGCCAGTTGTATTAGAAGAGAATGGCAAGAGCATACAATAAGAAGGTGCGCCCCAGAAAATTTGAAGTAGGGCAGCAAGTATTGAAATGGATCCTCCCACATCAGATCGAAGCAAAAGGCAAGTTCGCCCCAAATTGGCAAGGGCCTTATGTTGTGACCAGAGTGTTATCCAACGGCGCTTTATGTCTGACAGATATCGAAGGAAGATGCATTGACATGGCTATCAATTCTGATGCAGTCAAAAGATATTATGCGGAATTTCTTTGGTTATGTTAGTTATTTGTTCGTTTGTTTGTACTTGGTACTTATTGGATAATGAAATGACGGAGGCAATTCTTTCTTCTATCCAAACACTTTTAACCTTTGCTTCCCCCTTTGAGCCTTATTCATTCTTTCATGCCCCTCTTTTGGAGTCACTAATGAAAAAAAAAATGAAGCGAGAGAAAAGTCACAAGAAAAACAAAGAAATCGAGTGAACTACGTTCGACCTGATTCCTCCAAGAGGATACGTAGGCGCTTCACGGCTCGGTCGCAATGTGACAAAATGTCACGAAAAATCAAAAGTCCCCCAAGCAAGAAAACTGGGGCAGAAGTTACGGTTTTTTTATTTTGAAAAAAAAAAGGTTTGATTCCAAGAGTTGTAATATCTCACCCATCAAATTATTTTGAATTTCTTGATAACCTTTTCTTTTCTTTACCCACACAAAACCCACATCTTATGTCCAAAAGACCTCCTGATCGTTATCTAAGACTCCAAGTCAGGCAGATGAAAGTCAAGGGTAATACGCTGATCCCCGATCGGACGAGGGTCATAAGCTGAAGAAATTGATAGGCAAAAGAATGCCTAGTAGAGAGAATCATATCAGTAGCACTCCGATCCCCAACTGAAAAAATAAAATGAGAGAGTCTTATTGGTGAAAACCTTCGCAGGCATCATAAGGCGATGTAAGCTGAGAGAAACAAAATGAGAGAGTCCTGTGGTGAAAACCTTCACAGGAACCATAAGGCAACGGGAGCTGAGAAAAAGGAGAGAGTCTTATTAGTGAAAACCCCTCGAAGGGCACTATGAGGCGACAAGATGAGATCGGCAGAAAGAATCCGCATCTGGCAAAAGCTAGGCATCTGTTTATTCCCGACAAATGAGGCCATCAGGAAGATTGTGATGCGAATAGACTGGGTCGATTAATCCGGAATGCACGACATGATCGTTAGGACCAGTCATACCGTCCAGATAAGTTCTTTCTTTTTTTTCTCCCCCAGCATTTGTTCAGGAAGATTTTTCTCTTTTTCTATCTTTCCATTTCTTTGTCTAAAAGACTTTTTCCAGAAATTTGTTTTGAGAAGGATTTTTCAGAGTTTACTACCAATAGCCAAAATGGTACAAAGCGAAATGCGAAGGGGACAGGCCAAAGACAAGGCAATAAGACAAGAGGGCGTTTGTTGCAAGACCAAATGACAAACTGGCCTAGAAAGTTAAGGGGAACATGGAGAAAAGCTGGAAAGCAACGGTTGAGGAACTTATGGACCAAGTTCCGAGAGGATCCCCAGCAGAACTTCGATAGATCACTGACCAAGTTCCAGGGTGGTCAGACAACACAGAAAGGGGGAAGGAGAAAGAGAGAATTAATCAACAGCAAAATAACCCCAACAGTCTTATCCTCAATAACGTTATCCCCCAGATGATAACATTTTATCCCCTGCAGTACTGAAGGAAAATAAAACTTTTAAGGGAGTAGTTTTGGAGTTGAAGAAGACTCCCCCAGCATGTTTTGAAACAAAAGAGCGGGGAAGGGATAAATGGAAAAATCATCCCTAGCAGAAATATCATCGCCGGCAAGTAACGTTATTCTCAACCAGTTTTGGGAGCGCAGAGCAAGGGAAAGGGAAAGAAAAAAAAAACCATCCCCAGCAGGAGTGACACGATCACTCGCCGTGTTTTAAACTAACAAGATTTTCTTTGATTTCTACAGGGAAATAAAGGTTGATGATGGCAGAAAGACACCCCACAAGGAAGGTCACCAAAACTGGGCCAGAAAATTTTCTCGGAGGAACGAGGAAACAAATTCAAATACTTTCATGTTTTTAGATAGATAGGCGCCCACCTGTATAACGAGAGGAATCTTTTCATATTTTTAGATAGATAGGCGCCCACCTGTATAACGAGAGGAATATTTTCATACTTTTAGATAAATAGGCGCCCACCTGTATAATTAGAGGAATACTTTTCATATTTTTAGATAAATAGGCGCCCACCTGTATAACGAGAGGAATACTTTCATGTCTTAGATAAATAGGCGCCCACCTGTATAACGAGAGGAATATTTTCATATTTTTAGATAAATAGGTACCCACCTGTATAACGAGAGGAATATTTTCATGTTTTTAGATAAATAGGCGCCCACTTGTATAACTAGAGGAATACTTTTCATGTTTTTAGATAAATAGGCACTCACTTGTATAACAAGAGGAATACTTTTTATGTTTTAGATAGATAGGCGCCCACCTATATAACAAGAGGAATACTTTTCATGTTTTAGATAAATAGGCGCCCACCTGTATAACGAGATGAATATTTTCATGTTTTTAGATAAATAGGTGTCCACCTGTATAACAAGAGGAATACTTTCATGTTTTTAGATAAATAAGCGCCCACCTGTATAACGAGAGGAATATTTTCATGTTTTTTAGGCACCCACCTGTATAACGAGAGGAATACTTTTCATGTTTTTAGATAAATAGGCGTCCACCTATATAACGAGAGGAATATTTTCATGTTTTTAGATAAATAGACGCCCACCTGTATAACAAGCGGAATATTTTTCAGTCCTTACATTTCAGGTTTTGAAACCAGCAACTTACCGGAAAGTAGAAGGTTGCAACAAGAGATCCCAGCGCAAATTCAAGCGCATGAGCCAAAAGGAAGATAAGAAAAATCTCGAGAGAAACGGCCTTTGAACATCAAATTATTCCCAGCATAACAAAAGCTTAATGAAGGAAGCCATATCCCCAGCGGACCGAACCAGACAGTGAGAATTGGTATTCAGAGAAGCAAAAGGCAGGTGTCATCCCCGTCAGTTCTCAGAAGAAAGAAGCACCGGAATAGACGCAAGCCGACAAGAAAGCAAGGCATCAAGAACAAATGGAAGATAGATGGGATCTTGTAATCCGTAGTCTAGCTTAGCTTCTTGATTTTTCTTTTAAGCACGGTGTAACAAGGAGATCGGTAAGCAGTAATAACAGCATGCAACAGCAGTAACATTGCAGTCCCATGGTAGTCCCAACTACCAAAACTTCCCGAACTACATTAACCTGATTCCCTTCTAGCCAGGTATATGTAGGAAACCTTTGAAGCAAAGGTTCGGTTAAATCTTTTTCAAAAAATGCTTCACACGGAGTACTCGGATGGGCAAAAATCGCTCACTTTATCTTTGCACGAAAACCCTTCGTGTCTTCGGACAAAGAGGGGCAGCTGTAATCACGTGATTTTTGCCCTATGAAAGAATTACTCCCAAAAAATTCAAAATAAAACGATTTTCCTTTGTGTGCAATTTTAAGAATTTTTGCGGCATTTTAGGATAATTATTTGTATTTGTCCATGCATGTTTATTTGTTAAATTAATAAAATAATACAAAAATATGTCACATTTGCATTCAGGATTTAATTCTACAATTAGGAGTAATTAAGTTTGTTTTATAAGAAAGAAAATTACAAAAATATGCATCGTTCGCATTTTTAGCATTCAATGTCAAATTGTGCAATTTTGTTTTAATTGGTATTTAATTATGTATGATAAATGTTGCTAGGAATTAGTTAGTATTTTTGATAAGTTAATTTAGTTTATAACTTAATTTAGAATTTTAGTTTTTAGAAAAGTAAAAGAAAAAAGAGCAAAAAATAAAGGAAATCGGAATTGGGCCACCCTAGTTGGACCCAAAATCAGGCCCAAAACAACCCCCCCTCCCCAGATCCGGTCCAATTTGGTCAAACTTTGAGATGCCTCAAACGGCGTCGTATTGGCCCCTTTTAATCGGAGCCGTTGAATTAAATCGATCCAACGGCCAGGATTTCATCTCCCTACCCATTCCAAACCCGACCCATTACCCGGTTTGAACCGACCCCCAACCAAGGCCAAACGGCACCGTTCCACCTTAAGTGAAAGATCCTGGCCATCGATCTCACTTCATCCAACGGCCAGGATCAAACCACCCCTTACGTATATAAGCCTAACCCCTTTACCATGCCCCCTATCCGAACCCCCCCCCCCCTCCGTCGTCTCTCTCAAAGACAAGCCCAGCATCCCCATTTCAAACCCTAGCTGCCACCCCTCACTCTCGCCGTAAACCCGGCAACCACGACGCCGGTGACCACCAAAATAACACCCCTAATACACCCAACCACCCTGAACACGAATCCATTAGCATCTTGCCTCGAATCATTCTCCATCGTCTCGAATCTTCGTTTGAAGGTTCGAGCAAAACCCCAATCTACACCAACAAACCCCAGATTCTCACCAGTCACTACCCTGGCCTCACTCGTGACCAAACCGAGCTTGGTTTGGTTCGAATCTAACCGGAAACCCTCAAGCCCCAAATTAGACCGTATAAACCCTAGAACACCAAAGCCTTGGGAATCCGTCCAGTTTAAACGGAGGGTTGGGGTCTAATAGACCTTAATCGAGGTGTTCTCAGTTGAGAACACTTCGATTAAAGTCCGTTCGACCTCAAATGGTCAAATCCAGTTCAAGCCTGGGTCATTTGTTTTGAGCTTCCAAGGTAAGTTTTCTCTTTCCTTTCTGTTTTTGTTTGAATTTTGTTTGTGTTTGTTAACATGTTTAGTTAATTTGTTGATTTTACTAATATTTTCTTTTTTTTCTCCATCTTCATAAGACCTTTTTATTTAGTCGACTATTCTTCTGTCCATTGTTAAATGCGTGTGGTAAGATACATACTCGATTTGATTAATATCGTCGAATGGTTAATTCATATAGATTCCATGTTTTGTGCAAAGCTGTTGAAGTCATTTGATGCCCTGTTTAGTCTTATTGTTTATCGATTGTTTGTTTTATGTTATAGCTAGTATAGTCGATTGGATAAATGTCGTCGATTAGTTTTACAGGGTTGAATGTTCGAATAATCTGATTCATATAGCCTCACATGTTTGATCGAACCATTGTTTGAATTTAGCTGTGAATGGTTTGTGGTTGCAGTGCAATTAGGAAATAGTTAGAAATCATTCTTGGGCAGGTTTCTGAAGCTTAGGGTAAAACAGTAATAACCAGGGGATTCAGGGTAGTTTGGGGATTGAAAAGTTCACAAATTGGTTAGTTTAAGAGGGCTGACAGTAGGGTACTGAAATGTGATTAAATTACTACAATTATTCATTAATAGTGGGGAACAAAACTTGATAGCATGGGGTAATTGAATATTATAGGCTGCCCATACCTTTTGGGCAGAAAACACATGATAGGGGCTGTCAGGAGGATGGGCATTTCTGATTAGTTTTAAAGGGTATGGGCAGAATAGAAAAAGGGCAGTCGGTGGCTTGTTGATTTCTGCCTATAAATAGGCTCTTTTAGAACAAGTTAAGGGGGCTGAACACTGAGATTTGAGAATTTTTAAAGCCCTTAGCTGCTGGTTTTTTCTGAACCTTCATAAGTCAGAAGATACTGAGTTGAAATAGGCTGAAAGTTGAGCTAATTTTCCAGGGCTAAAAGAGTAGTTTGAGAGATAAAAGAGGTCTTTTCTGTTGCACTATTGAACATCAGGACTGTAGCTGGTGTTGTTTTATTGGGTCTTCTGAGGTTTCTTTTTTTTACTGATTCTGCTGGAGTTCTGTTAGTACTCAAAATCTGCACTGGTTATTGGTTGTTGTTAATACTGGTTGTTGTTGTTTGGTTTTCTGAAGTTACTACTGGGTTTTTCTTAAGTTGCTACTGAGTTTTGGTCTGTTACTGGGCTGTCTCTGTTACTGTTACTGGTTTGGGGTTGTTCTATTGGCTGTGTTGTTGTGATTGTTGCATACTGCTCCGCTGATCATCACCCTCTTCTTCTTTTATTTCAATACCAGGTACACTTTCGAATAGACTATGATGTAGCTGGGAGGTGTACAAGTGAAATGAAATGTTTATGGGAATTAATGTATCATGTGGTGTACCTATGGTTTAACCAATTATGTGATAAATATTTGTATAGTTTCATTTTTTGCAACTCAATAAGAATGCATGATGTACTCTTTCACTTAATTGGGACTGTTTTTTTTTTTTTGCTATAGTGGTAGCCATCAATTGCAGCTCCAATTATAGTTAGTTATGTAGTTGGTAGAATGAACAAATAGTTAATGGATTAGCTGTTTGGATTTCACCCCTAATTGGTTTTGGTATTTAAGGCAGACTTTAATAGGATCGTGTTTAATTCCATTAGTCTCAATCACATACAAATGATAGTTCAAATCGACATGGAGAATGGTTGGTCTGTTTTCTTTAGTGTTTGGCCAGCCTCGTATGCATATTATAATTTTAGCTTTAATAGTTCCTTTATAGAATAAGGCACGAAATAATCTTCCATTTTTCGAGTTCGAGTGCATATTTTCTGTTAACCTCTAGTGTAAACCTAATAACCAATAGGAAGCCCGAACTCGCTAAGCATATAAGTCAATTAAGACTTTTTTCTCTTTCGTATTTAGAGACGAACTTAATAGAAAAAAAATGTAGTCACTTTAGGATTATCCTTTAAAAAATAAACGAGACGAGCCTCGCCAAATAAAAAGGTACAAACTACGGGGCCCTCAATAAATGTACATTTTAACTACTTAGACTTCGGGAGGAGCCGTTTAGCAAACTTCACGGCCGTCCCAAAAATAAGAACGCGATAGGCTCTTTAGGCGCGTATTTCATCATCTCACCTTCTTAAATTCGGGTGTGCATTTCATGCAACCCAAATCCAAATCCCAAAACGTCGAATCAAATGTGTCAAGGATTGCGGGTTCATTTCATGCGGCGCAATCCAAAGACACGTCTCAGACGACGTTCAATTTTCTTCAATAAATTGAATAAAAGCAGTTAAAAGTTAAAATCGGCACATAAGCTACAACATGTAAAAAACAGATAAATAAGCTAAACATGACAGTTAAGCGACCGTGCTAGAACCACGGAACTCGGGAATGCCTAACACCTTCTCCCGGGTTAACAGAATTCCTTATCCGGATTTCTGGTTCGCGGACTGTAATACAGAGTCATTCTTTTCCTCGATTCGGGATTAAATTGGTGACTTGGGACACCCTAAACCTCTCAGGTGGCGACTCTAAAATAAATAAACAAATTCCATTTCGATTGTCCTTTAATTGGAAAAAACTCCTTCACCCCTTGCGGGGACGGAAAAAGGAGGTGTGACAATGTCCAAAACTACATGTCTTTCATAATAAGCCAATTCTATTTGCATTGTGTATCGTCTATTTGGCCAATATTTTTGTATCTGTCTCGACAGCCTTAAGATCTCCATCTATACTTAGCGCTATGATAGATGTCATCGACGAACATTTTATATCGATTCCAACATTTTTTCATAAATATAGTGATCTCTTCATTCATATATTCAGGTACCTGAATCTCTCATGAGATTTTATGAAGTGTTATGTCATGTGATCTTCTAGATCACTTGCCTCCTTTATTATGATCATTTTGATCATTTGCTCATCTTCTTTATCAAGAAGTTTTATTTGAAACCAATTAGTATATACGATTTAAGCATACCATACACTTTGTCCTTCTAGGACTTAATAGGAGCATTTGCAATGAGAATATAGTTACTTTCTTTGGTTCAGCAAATGTGTCTACCATACTTTGCAATATATTGCAAATGAATTATTGTTTTATGAATTTCAAGTTCATATTATTATATTTGAGGATCTAGATATACAAATGGTAATCAATTCCAAGTAACCTTTTCTCAACTGTTTATCATGTCTCCCCCTCATGTTAGAAAAACTAACTTGCTTCCTCAACTTTGAAAGCTCATCTTTGTGTGTCATGGTGTTAATCAAAATATACACCGCACATTAATAATAATAAGATGGAATTATTTGGTTCCTGACCCTGAACCACTTGTGAGGGGAGAATGTAATATACTTTCGTATATAACCTATATCAAACTGATATAGATAACTTTGTTCTCATAAGCAATTGTTTAGCTATTAAGTGGAGGCACTCAATAAATCATTTTGCTAAACCAACTGTGATGTAAACCAACTTATCAAGATGAACTATCTTGAATAAAAAAATCTGAAATATGCTCTAAATTAAATTATTGAGCAGTTACCTCGCAAACACCAGGTTGCAGGTTAATAATAATCGCACATGTAACCATCTCATAGATGCATCTTGCGTGGTATACATGGCAGGTGAATGGGCCCGTATTCACCTTTGATATTTCCAGCATTCATGGGATTCAATCCCAATTTTAGTTGTTCAATTAATTAACGAGAACAAGCAATATAAGAGAATTCGTAAAGAACTTTCTAGTTCTTTAATATTTATCTATGTGAATTCTCTATTAATTTTGCACATCATACTTAAATTGATATGGCCAAACTAATTATGTCAACTGAATAAATTATCAATATTGATAAAGTTCAGGTTTACAGCATGACGTGTGCAATTATCGATAAACACCAAGTTTATTATGATATGAGTTTTTATATCAATAACCATCCACTTTAGTGTGGTGTTCTTTTATTTGTGTAGTACAAACTGGAGAATAAAGCGGGTAGTTTTTATATACATATTATCCCGCTACAAGTTGTAGTAATAAAAGGTATTAAATCTTTCCTTTATTTATAGTCTCAATATAATCAACCGCATTCGCGTGTACTTTGGAAACTGAATAAGTTTCTTTGAGATTTACTACAACACAATACCTTATTGGTAATCAATTGTGTTTCTCCAAAATAGTAATAATTGGCTCTTCCAGAGCTCTCAATTAATTTGGTACTACTACATATTCATCAACATCCATATGGTGAATATCTCTTTTAAAGAGAAAGTTATACTATTATGGTTATGGTCAAAATTATATGCAAGATCTGTTTCTTGCATTACCGTTGTCTTTTAATAATTACATTGCCAAAATATTTTGGCGTACAATAAGTACATGATTAACGACCATTTATGCCATAATAATGACATTATTTTCTTATTTCCTCTCAAACCTCCCTCTAGAGGTGAGTGTGGTATATTCACTACCACTAGCACGTTCATATTCTTCTAAGAATGAATATGTATTCATAAATTAGATGTTGTCACATTCACATCATGAATGGACAATAATCATCTATATGTGCTTTATAAAATCTCATGTCAAATCGATGACAAATATTACTTTCACTAAGTGAAGGATTATTTTGAAAATCCTTATTGTTCTCATTACCATAATGATGACAATTATAATTTCGTCTATTGTCACGTCCACATCCATTGACACATTCATAGTAATAATTTTGTCTTCTTTCAGACTTATCACATATTGTTATCATATTCTCTTAAGGGATTGAGAATGGAGCAAATTCAATGGGACGGGTTTTTAATTCTTTGCCCACAATCATACATGAATTTGATTATGGCAAGGCATAGAAATTTTACCACTTTTGGTGGTTATAATTTCTTTCAAACTCCATTAGAGTTGCAATCAAAATTTATCGTCTTTGCTTGTATTTAAAATCAAATTATAGAATGTCAAGAATTTGAAAGAAAAAAGTAAAATACTTACCTTAAATCCTGAATTTAATAATGAAGGAAGTTCATGGAACAATTGACAATCATTATGCTTAATCCCAAAGCTTCTACCCAATTGATTAGAGTCTCGTGCTGATAATGTGTTATAAAATAATAAAAAAAGAAGAGTATTGCAGAGCAAAGTAGAGAGAGAGGAAATTCTTATTGATATGGGATGAATTACAATAGAATAGAACTCTCTATTTATAGGGAGAGGCTGACTTAGCCACCAAGTATGAACCTGAGAATCTCTAAATATAGACATTCACCTTAAATAGAATTCTATTTATAACGATTTCCAATATGTTGTAGTTTCTACTCGCAAATGGGATTAGAATATTAGGACAAAAACACTAGGTATAATTAAATGCGCGCGGGTGGAGACACTTGCGTCGTGTACCAAAGGTAACGTCTAGTTGTACATATATGTTGCACTTGGGTTTCGCCTTCTCTTAAATCAATATTTAATAAGTTTGTAATTAAAAATAAAATGCGACGTAATTTGATTATGGGGTCAACTTATATAAAATTGTTATGTTTAAGATTTCTAAAATAATGATTATGTTTACCGGAAAAATGATAATAGCAATTGAATTTGATTATGAGACTCTTAAAATACGCGATCTATTTTTATACTAGTTTGTTAAGCAGTTGATGTTATGTACGTGAGACTTAGAAACAAAATGAGAGTTAAGGATAGGATGATAATCAAACCGATAGGCTGGTTATCGGAGCCTTGAGCTTGTAGATTCGGAGGCCTCGAGGTCGATTTCGAAGTTCAGCGGGAAGCTATCGAGGGGGGTCGAAGTATGATTAACAGTTGGAGTAAAATTAACGGAGGCTCTTTATGGCCAATGGTAGGCAATAAATGATGAACAAATATAAAGATAATAAATGAAAGCAATAATATCAAAGGAATATGTTAGAGAGCAAAGAGAATGTTTCTTGTATATTTTGTATGGAGAAGCTGAAGCAACAGAGCCTTACAAAATGATAAGGATCTCCTTTATATAGGAGCGGAATCCCAGCGTAGTACAAAATACATTAATGATAAAGAAATGGGGATGGGACAACTAGATGACATCCTGATCAAGGGTTAGGGCAGTCCACTAAGCCCTGTCAGTCCTAACCATGTGCCTTGGGAACTCCCCGTTTCTACCGTGGCCGCGGTCAATGTTGTCCCAAGATCGGGCCTCGACGAACCTCGAAAGAGGAAACTCGACCATGACCTTGTAGCATCGAGACTTCGAGATGGTCTTCTGAGGTGCCTCGATGACGAGAAATTGGACCCTCCGATTTCACCGCATACAAATTATTATAATATAAAGGGTACCATTCTTATTGATATTCCGATCTACATTAAATTCCTCAAGCTTCTCTTTTACACATTTCTGATTAATCGATATATAATTCCAAGTAAAAATATAGTCCTTTCAGCCTAAAAAGTCTCCTAAAATAAAAGGCAGAGTAGTTCAAATATTGTTTCTTTCTAACATTGGCACATAGAGAGAGAAGCGATTATTGCTTTCACCTCGAAAACTACCTAATGAGAAAGTGTTAGATACAAAAGTACATTGAACACCCAAAAAAATGTGTGACAAATAACAAATTAGGTATAGTCGAAAGCAAGAAGTGATATGTTATTTGATTTTATTATTTTGTCTTTGCCTTCAAAAAGGTAAATTGTCTTACATAACTGTGACTAAACGAGTATTTGGTTAGGTGCAATTTTCTTCCTCTCGAATTAAATAAAAAAAATGCATTTGACATAATTTGTGAAACCTTTTTCTCCAATTATGGTTTTAGAAAGAAATCTACCAATGGGGCCATAGTTAGTTTAATTAACATAAAGCATGAAAACATATAGGGCCTCAAATTAACTATATATTTTGGTGTTCTCAAAATACAGTCTCCACAGATTAATAATATTAACAAACTATATATTTCATTGGAAATGACAAAGGCTCTGGCAAACATGTGATCTTTACTAAAATCATAGAGCATCTTCCGTTAGGCTTGCTTCATAATTATTAATCTTCTTAATTTTTGTGCTATTTTATTATTAATAATAACTAAGGTATCCATCAACAATACTTTATAGTAATGTTTAATCTATTAACGATGACTTAGGTATCCGTGTCCTAGTTAATCTTTTAAACTAATTTCATCTACTTGGAGTTAAACAATTTTGCAGGGGTTTGTTCAATCTTTATTAGATAGATGTAATACACAAGGTCGGATAAAATAGTGTTATTTAAAAGAAAGAAAGAAAGAAAGGAATTTGAGTTATTCCTATAAAATATAAAATAAAATAAGGTAAATGACTAGGTAAATGATCCTTGATAGGAAGGTGTGGAGGTCGAAGATTAGGGTAGAAGGTTAAGTAGTCGAGTGTTTTCCTTGCTCATACCAGTAGTATTAGTACGCACTCTCGTATTTATTTGCTCTTAAATTTCTATTACTACCAGTTATTTCTTTCATTTTGGTCATCTTACTATCTTGGTGTTATTAATATTTTTTTTCTTTTCATGACTTCTCACTGTTTTTCTTTCTATTATTGTTGTGCTTATGCTTTATTGAGTCGAGGGTCTATTCGAAACAACCTCTCTATCTTCATAAGATTTGCATAAACACTACTCTCCCTAAATATCACTATGTGAGATTATACTGAGTGTATTATTATTGTTACTTTTTAGTATCACATTATTTATTTATTTATTTATTTATTAAAAATAAAATTATTCACCGAGGCTTTCATCTTTCAAGGTGTGGCTAGGCATCGACCCACACCTTGTATATTAATATTCAAAATAAATACATAAAGGAAGGAAATATAAAATCTTACATTCATCTATATATATTTATATACTATATTAAAAGCAAGAAGGCCCTTAGCGAAATGTCACTCACCTTTTTTACCCTTTAAAAATTGATTTTACACTAGATAAAATAGTCACTAAAATTTTAAAATCAATTGCAATTTTGGTTATTAAATCCTTTCTTATTTGGACTTGGTAGAAACTCCTAAGATTTAGGAATTCATAATCAATTAGTTTTACATTATATAAATTATTTCCTTATTTGAAATACTAACATAAGTATAGCTAATATCTTTCACGTTAATTTTATTAGTATTTAGGAAATTAAAATCAACTTAAGTAAATTTTAGTTCACTTCAGAAACAAGTTACGTACAAATATGTATTCACACATTTTAAAATAAAGATAATTGTATATTTAATATTGAAACTAATTAATGGATATGTATTAGTTTCGAAGTCAAAATTCGCCATCTTGCTAAACAAATATACGTAGATATACTATTAATATTTTGTTCAAAAACACTATCAACTCAATCATTCAGAAATAGCATGCAATATAATAGAGTGAAAGAAGATATATGATTTTTTTTACGTATTTAATCAAATAAAATAAACAAACAAAAAAATAAAAAATAAAAGGCATATTGCACATTTATTTTACACTTAACTCAAACTATATCACAAATCACAATGATTTCATCTTCTTTTGGCGAAGGATATAATTTTCATGGCACAAAATATATATGCAGTAATGCGGTTCATGCATGTTGCAACCATGTTTCTTAATATTGATTTATCTATATATATACATTGATCGGTTTTTTATTTAAAAATATATTTATGTTGAATAAAAATATTGTTTAATTATTTTTCGCGTATTTAAGGCTTTGATATCAATAATTAGTATTGCTTATTAAATCTTCCATCAGTGAACTATTTAAAATCCTAATTTTTTGGTATACAAAATCAAGAAGTTGAAGATAGGTGGTTTTGGAAAAAAAAAAAATCGATTCCATATCCAGAAAATAGAAAAAAGTTAACTAAAAGCTTGTTTATTAAAAAAATTATCGAACTATGTTGTAAGTCGTAATATTTAGGATTTTGAATGTGCCAAAGAATTTTGAATGGTGTAACATGACTATAATTCAGTTGATATGATATTTGTGAAATTTTTATTTCCTAAAAAAAAGATATTTTTCTCTTCAACGGGATTTTTTGGGTATAATATTTAAAAACTACACTCAACAATTAGAAAAAAATAAAAAAAAATGATTAAGAGTATAAAGGACAATAAGATAACTGCGGTAATTAGAGACAACGCCAAAAATTATAATAAAATATATTTTTTTCTTTATTGAGCTAGCTAAATGGAATTAACTTTCACTATTTTCATAAACTTATACTTTTTAATTTAATTTATTTTGCTATGCAAACACACTATTTAATATTTTTAAGTATTATTTAAAAATTATGTACTCATTGATATAGTATACATACACAAAACGCATGCCTAAAGACCAAAAAAAAGTATTATAAATAGAAACATGATAATTATTGAAATTAAAATAATAAAATTATATAATTGGAGTAAATTTTAACTTGAATATATTGGCTGAGACGATTGAGTAATTTTATGGGGCATAATTTTTTCATTTATTGAGTTAGTTAAATAGGATCAACAATTATTGTTTAATTTACACTTTTTCTTTAAATTATATTTTCTAGTTTTAATATAATATTTTTTGTATTTTTAAAAAAAAATTATATTTATTGAAATATGATACACGTGCAACGCGCGTATCCTAAAACTAGTAAATATTAAATGAGTATTAGGCATTCTTAATACTGTAAATTTGTTCAGATCACAAAAAGCATCACATCAAATGCTCAAAAATAAAATATGATAATGGCTCCTATTCCCTCTGTTTTTAGAGTAGATTTGATATCCAATTCTTTTGTAATTATTATTTATATATTATTAAAAGGAGAGAAAAATGTCCTCTCCTTAAGCGAAGTGACATCCTTAAAATTAGCCACATGTAATGTATAACTAATTAACTATTACTACTAATAACTAATTTAGCCATATGGCATAACCAGAAAAAGCCACATATAACTTATTTCTTAATTAATTAATTATAAATAACTAAATTAAAATATTAAAAAATTTACTATACAATGCTTAAAAATATTATTAATTTGTATATTATTAAAAGCAGAAGAAAAAGCCATCACCATAAGTCAAGTGACAGCCTTAAAATTAGCCACACTTAAAGAGGAAAGTTAATGAAGGTCATATGAAAACATGAAATACTATATATTAGGTAACGTAATAGCAATAATTGAAACTTTAAAAAAAATTAATATTAGAAATAATATATATCTATATAGAATAGGAGAATCAATATTCTATATAAAATATGAGAAGCAAAAGCACTATATCAAGACAAGTGGCATAACCACAAAAAGCCAAATGACATTGTTAAAGATAACCTTATAATATTTATATTTTAAATTAATAAATAAATAAATAATACTCAAGAAAATTATTAATAAATTTAGACAATTGAATAATAATGAACAGTATATCATAAGTATAAAAAATAAAATTATTTTTAGAATGAGAAAATATATACTTATGTTATATTAAAAGAGAAATAGTATCAAAATATTAAGCCACTTTACAAGTTAACAAAAAGACACATTATTAAATGTATAGTACTAAGTACTTGCTAATTTAACAAAGAATAAACAATTTATTTAATTGTTATATGATGTGTATCCTTTGATTTTGTATAGATTTTGTTATATTTCTGTAAATTATATAAAATAATAACTAATATTTATTAAAATAATATGATATATTAAATTATAATTTTATAAGATTAATATACTGTTAAATTATCCGTACATCGCACGAATTCTAACACTAGTTATTATTAAAAATAACTTTAACTTTTATCATACCCGTTAACGACTTTTTTAACTGACTTATAGGCTTCTGATCATATTTATTTGCCCAAATTCGACTGAGAAGTCACAAGTTGCCAAAGTAAAATGACATGTCATTCTCAATGACCTATGTCCTTTTTCATATATAAGAAATTTTAATATCGAGCTTAATAATAATAGTAAACCAATATGTTTCCGTACAAAAATCTTGCCCAAAAACGTGGGCTTTCTATGAGTCACGTGTGGTGATATGCTTATTTTACCTTTTTGACCTTTCATTCATTACACGATGTCACTATTTTTATACACAAGTCATTTTTTTTCCAACTACACAAGTGATTATTTGGTTAGACTATAAAGTAAAATGACTCACATTTAAGGGAAAAAGTTTAAAATTTTGATGTTATTAGCAAGCCCTTTGTGTCACATCTACTTTAGTTAATATATCTTGGATTTAAGTAACCGTTTCCACAAGCCTGATTAAGGGATACAAATACATTAGTTGTTACTTATAAGCGTAACGTAAATATAAATGTGACTTTCTTAAATCAAAATGATTTGGGCACTCGTATATTTGATTACACGAACACTTCTGGACTAGAATATAATGGATGAGTAGTACGAATATTCATCCCGTAAAACATCCGCACATCATTCTTGACGAGCTAAAACTCAATGTGTTTGTGATATAAATGGATTAATCAGAGAATGTTCTATAGAACAAAAAAAAATTGTTTGCACATCCAATGTTAATTTCCAAAAATTGGATAGAAATTCAGATTTGACTGTGAGTCGACGACTCCAAGGCTTTCCCTTTTCCGACAGATCCTTAAACTTTCGAGCCAGCTCTTGGCTTGTATTGAATCTCAGGTCTTTCCAATTTCTATTTAGTTTTTTTGGAGACCTTTATCTTCAAGTAACTAATCTCCACTTGTAACTATCAATATTTTTATACTATCCTTGCATTTTATCGCTCTCTCTGATTTTCCTGCTTTTTACCCCCTTTATTCTTCTTTTCTTCTTGATCTTCAACTTCTATTGCCCCTCCATCATATCTTTTTTAGAATTTAACATTTATGATATGTTTTAGGGACATGAGATTGATAAAAAAACTTTGCCAAAATAATATTGAGTCAATTTTTTTGGATAACCGTTATGTTTGGGCGAGCTTAGGCGCACCTCGACTAATTTCATGGGATATCTACTAGCTCCCACCAGTAACAAGTACCAGGTAACTTTATTCACTAAGACTTTGACAAAATATCGAGTTTGCTTCTGCGATTAGAAGGATTTTATTCTTCTTTGATGTTTAAAATAAGAGAAAATAATTTGTATTTCTTAGTTGAACAAAAAACCAAATCAAGTCGTGCTTATAAGTCTTGGAATTTGTAATGATCTCAACTTGTAGAGAAAAATGAAGAAGAAATCAAAGATAAAACTAAAATTGCCAGGAATAGCCTTCGTCATAGAAAATTTGGTTCGACAGTCAAATAAGTATATATGTGAAAGATGACTAAAGGAAAAAGAATTATAAAGTAAAGACATACATCAAAAACGATAAATGAAGCTTACAGAAAATCTTCAATAAGTTTTTACATATTGTACTTATCTGGAATGCTTCTTTGATGTGTTTTTCTCTCTTTCTTTTCTCACAAAATAGACTTCCTTCATGTATTTATAGCTTGAAAAATAACCGTATGTATTTTTTCCTAAGAATAACGTGTCTTTCCCTCAATAGTTTAATGGAATGTTCTTTTCTCAAATTTTATTTGGATGTAATTGATATTTTCTACTTTGTCTTACTTTTCCCCATATACATTCCTTTTGGCATGCTAGTAATTGATAGTATTGATGTGACTTGCTTAAGAGTTTTTATCATGAGAAACTTTTGAACGCCTTTATCACGAGAAACTTTTATATGTCTATACTACATTTTAAATTTATTACCCCTCTTAAAAAGATTATCGCTTAATCTAGGGAGGATAGAGTATACACAAACTTTACTTGTGAAGATAGAGAGGTTATTTTTGATACACCCCGACTTAATGAGAAAAAAATTAAAAAGAAGCGAAAAAACAAGACTAATACGAAAATATGGGATTGAGAAACAGTTAGATAAAAACCAACAACAAAATAAGATGATAAAATATCTTCATTCCTAATCATATCTATCCTGATATATTTACACGTCTATCTCAGCATCCTCATTTCTGCTACTTTCATCTTCTAAGCATGAGTGTTCTTGACAGGCCAACATTCCTCCCCATACAACATAGTCGGTCTAACCACCACCGTATAGAACTTACATTTATGTTTTGGTGGCATATTCTTATCACACAAAATCCCGAATGCGAGTATCCATTTCATTCACACGACACAATCCGATGTGTGACATCCTCGTCAATCTCCCAATTACATTAGAAATATCTAAGGTACTTAAAACTCTCTCTTGGGGATGACTCATGAATCAAATCTCACTTCCACCTTCGTTTTCTGAGTCACGTAGCTGAATTTGCATTATCAGTACTCTATTTTAATCTTGCTCATCTTGAAACCTTTTGAGCAAATAAGTACTCTATTAGAATTCGCATTAACACCGTCTCGTGTCTCATCAATCACTACTATGTTATCCGCAAATAACATGCATCATGACATCTCCCCTAGAATGCGTCATGTCAGAACATCCATCGACAAGGGAAATAATAATGGGCTAAGAATAAATCCCTGATGCAAGTCCATCACGACTTGAAAGTGTTCTGAGTCTCTTCCTACCGTGCTAACTTAGGCCTTAGCACCATCATGCATATTCTAGATCACCCTAGTGTATGCTACATACACACCTCTAGCCTCCAAATATCTTCCTCTTTACTATTTACTATTTATATTTAATTTTTTATTTACATATAAAATAGTGTGTTAGACTTCATTTCACATTTTCTCTTTTTCTCTTCCCATTTAAAAAATAATTAAATTTCCAATTGTATTTAAGCAAAATGTACCTCCATCGAAATTAGATATCGCAAACAAGAGATATATGAAAGTTAAATTCAATAATGGCTTCTCAAAAATTACCACCTACACCGAGCTAGCTTGTTTAACATCAACAATTCAAGTGGTTGAATTAGTCTGGAACGAAAAGGGACCGGAAATAGTTTGTTCTTGCAAGAATTTTGTTTAGCCGCTTAAACAAGATAGATCACAATATTACATGTTTAGTATTCATTAATATTGGCAGCAAAATGAAATGTAAGTATCAAAATCAATGAGTTGGATTGTTACAAATATAGAAAAAAAATACGTTATCTACTATTAAATTTGAGAAATTATTTCATATCCCGCTTCTTAATTAATATCTAATGATAATTTATAATTTTTATTTAGAAGGTTTAAATTTTAAAGTTATTTGCACACAATCTAAATAACTCAAATCATAATTTGACATGGTTTGTATTTGCGCATTGCGAGATACTAATACTAGTACCACTTAAAATCTAAAAATATTACAAATATTTGACTTTAAAATACGATTTAAGTTCGGCATATCTCCTGATTAGATATTGTCAAACATAATCAATAAGTCAGGACTATTTTCTCCATTTGGGTGACTGTATTGTGTTAATACTTATCTCTACCAACGATCAAAATATATGCATTACGATATTTCACATTAGACTCCTCCTTGTATAGAAAATTTGGCCAAAAATCATAAAAACAAACACCAAACAATATTACTAAATATAACTAAATTGTAATTAAGTACTATCTGAACCATTAAATAAATCTTTCCAATAAGAAAAATCGTCATCTTAACATACTTTTATTGGGTGTCTTTTAATCTTGGTAGCAAATGAGGATTTTGTGCTTTGAATGTAGCCTTTGCCAAAGTTTCTGAACCCCCCACCCCCACCCCACCCCCAACCCACAACCCTAACCTCCCCACACCCCTCTCCCTTTATTATATGAAATGGGACCAGCCTAACCATAGTACAACATTTCTTAACGTATACCAAAGGGTTGCTACTTCGGATGTTAATTTTTTTCTCTCTCTTTGTCCCTCATTTCTCTTTTTTCTCTCTCCTCTTTTTTAACAAGACTGACTTGGCTCTCCGGCATTGACTGGTTCTCAAGCAACTTCACTCCGGTAACTGAACTCAGCTAAAGATCGGTTAGTTTAGCTGTTAAAGATTAAATATTTATCCCAAATTTATTAAATTCATTGCATGTTTAACTGGTCTTTAATTTTATTTTGTTATAACAACCCATAAAAGTAGGTGATCGCATTTTCAACTCAAAATCATTTTGGAGATTCTGTGTGAAGATATTTTGGGTTTCATTCACCTGGGTGCATTTCAATCTTCACCTTTCAGCTGTGAGAATTAAATTCCCCCAAATTCACTGTGATTTCCCAATTTATATTATCTCTAATTTGTTGCTTTGTTTTTCTGTTTTCTTCCAATCCACTTGCTTTCTCCTCGTCATTTTGGGTACTTGTTCTATGTGAGATTGCTAATTCGTAAGCAGCATTCCTTTGCTTTTTCATGACTTTGGAATATGGATATGGTGGTTGTAGTACTCAGTAAAAACTTAGATAAAAGCAAGAAACTGAAAAATGCAGTCATATATTCCTTTTGAGATTGAGATTCTATATGAATATAGTTCTCATTCCTTTTTCTTATCGATGATTGTTCCATTTCTTATGGGTTACTATAAAATATTATTGAACTTTAAACAGCAATTGTTGGTTTTCCCATTGGAAATTGCACAGATGGAAATAAAAACAGGTTTTGAGATAAAAAGAATTCATGTAGGCTGTAGAGAGCAAAATTCACAACTTGAATTAGTAAAGTGCATAAAACTGCAGAACGAAGAAATTGTATGTTTAATTTCACTTCTCAGCAAGAACAATTGTTATGCATAAGTTTATATTCGTATAATGTGTTTCAATATTTTTTTTATTTCTAAGTACACATTGAAAATCAATACTTGTTAATTGGTCCAGTTATTATTGTATGTTGACTTGAGGCGAAATTTTGGAATCTGCCTTTACATATGTTTCTGATATTTCTCTAAACTTCGAGATTTGGAGGAATTTCTTGTATTTAGATGCATGATGAAATTCATGACAAAGAACAGTTTATTAATCATGTTCTTCTACCACTTAAGTAGAAAGCTGTTTTGATTGAAATTTTCATTTGTGGGTTTTACAGTGAAGTCTTATCGGTGAGTCAAAACAAAGTCAGTTTCTAACAGTTAAAAGTCTTCCCAAGGGATGAATTAGACAGTGAGAAGAATACACTTACAATTTGAGGATGAATCTGGGGAGATTTTCAACTCCCCAAGGGAATAGAGTTATCCAAAATGGGGATCCTTGGGTTCCTGCTACTCCACAAAAGCAAGTTTTGCAAAGTCCCGATCTTATTCCAGGTGAAATGCAAGGAAATCAGATGGAAAGGTCAGATTGGCAGGATCTGCTTGGGATTTATGGTAACTTTTTACAAAGACCTGCTCATGGTACAGGAGCAGTTCAGAATCCAATCAACCCAGTGAATTTGAATAAGGATTATATTGGTCAGTGGAATAATGCAGCAGTCGACTACAGAAGCTCTGATATAGATATCAACCACTGTGAAAACATACCAGGTCACGGTAGGCCTGCTTGCACTAGAGTTAATTCATTAGCAGAATTGTTGGGGATGAAGAACCAATCATATATGCCCTCCACCAGTGGAAGATCAAGCAATAGCATCCACCTCAATGATTTACCGACCTTTCAGAATTCATATTCTCAAGTCGAAAGCAGATATGAGCAACTTCAGGCAGGTCCGGATTTTCTCAACGAGAGTCAAGTGTTTATTCCAAATCAGACATTTGATTGTTATGGCAACCGGCGCCTACCACTTGGTGAGTAATTTGTCATGAATATGTTAATTTCATCTAATACTACACCGAATAATTTGAGACAAGAAATATCAGCATTCTTTAAAGCAATTGCATGACAAACCTCCATCATACTAGAAGAGAACCGATTGGAACTATGTATAGCAATAGTGCTAGAAAGACCTCATAACTACCAGGTATAATACATTAACATAACATTGTTCTTCGATTCCATATACTAGGGATTCTCGATATCAGATAAGTCATTCCAATATTAAAAATTAGTTAGATAAACAAGTTAGTCTAGTAAAAGCTTAGAAAATATCCCATTTGACAGGTATATATCATGATATTTTATTCTGAATTCTGAATCACTAGTTTATATCCAATTTCTTTTCCTTGCAGATGGAATTCTAGGCCCATATCAGGTCAATAAAGCCATGTACTCATCCTTGACAACACCAGATGCTGGTACAGGTTCAAGCAGAAGTAGTTTCTTCCCAATTGCACCAGTAACGCCAGAACAAAAGCAATTCAATGATGACCAGCATTTTGAGAGACAGAATTTCTCGATAGAAGAAAGCTCTAGTCTTGAGAAAGATAAGCAGGAGAATGTTCTCAGGTCTATGCAATCCAAAGATAACCACTCTGATAAACAGTTACAGAGAGTCGCAGATTCATTGGTTGCAACAACATCATTGAGTGAAAAGATCGATGATGAGAACAAAGGTAATGGAGACATTGACCTGAACAAGACACCACAGCTGAAACCTCCCAAAAGGCGAAAACACCGGCCGAAGGTAGTAATAGAAGGGAAAACCAAAAGAACTCCGAAGCCTGCTGCCCCAAGAAATAGTACTCCAAATGAGAATCCATCAGGAAAAAGGAAGTATGTCCGCCGAAAGGGCCTCGAAGATTCAACAACTGAACAAACTGAAGTTGTTGAGCCTGCTGCCCCAAGAAATAGTCTTCCAAATGAGAACACATCAGGAAAAAGGAAGTATGTTCGTAAAAAGGGCCTAAAAGCTTCAACAACTCAACAAACCGAAGTTGGTGACAAGGACAGAGCTCCTGATGCTGGAGACACAGCAAAATCATGTCGGAGAATGCTAAATTTTGAAGACAGAACAAAAGATGAAAGCCTGGCCAGTACCAATATCAGCCAAGCAGAAAAACATCAGCAAAGAAAGGAGACTTTTGATTTGAACTTGAGTTCTCAAGATATGGAGTCATCTTTGGCAATCATGGAGGCTTCTGCAATACCACCTGGGCAGAATCAGCGGAATGGAGAAATTGCAGAGAAAAGGCTAACAGAAACTGCACCTTATGTTATCAGTTCCTCCGTTGAAAAGCCAAAAGATTTGGCATTGCCACTTCCTTCAGCAAATCAAGTTACAACGAAGAACCAGGCACTGAATGCCATTGCAAGAAGTCTAAGTATGCGAAACGTTAATCAGCACCAAAACAGCATTCAGCTTGGGTGTGATCAAGTGCCAGTTCATGAAGCTGGAACAGGCCACTTTGTCTTTGAGGCAAAAGATACTCGACCAAAGAGAGACGAAGCAAGGCAGCTGGCACTGGAAAGGACACCTCTGCTTTTGGGAGACACAGCTTCTGCACACGTAAAAAGAGGATCCAAGAGAGATCAGTGCCACATTTCGGAGTTTCAACCTAAAACTTTTAGCCAGATGGGATCGGTCTGCTCAGACATGTTAGGGATTGACAATATTAGAAGAAATTGCAGCACATTTGGTTTAGGAGGTTCAGAGATTCACAAGAAAGCAAAGTTAGATTCTGAAATATATGGCACTGTATCCGGTATACCTTCCAGTACTACAGCTTCAATGCATGGCTCAGTAAAGTTCCAGTCAACTAGCTTGAACATAAACAGATATGTTGGATTCCCAGGTAGCGGAGCCAATGGTGAGGGCAGTAGGCGCTGCGCTAGTCCCATGACTGTTAAACATAACTTTCAAAAGCAACCAACCCCATCTCAATCCCATTCTTATACACAATCAATATCTCAGAAAATATCCCAACAATTGACTGAAAGACATGGACCCCAAGCGCAGGCCAGTAGTAACTGGAATCTTCAGTCTCAACCCCAAGCTCTCTCTATGTTTGTACAAGAGATCAGGAGGAGAATTTCTCACAATAACATGCTAGCACGGATGCAGAACATGGGGCAGACATCATCCAATGAACTATTCAATAACGGGGAGATGCTTACAAGAGACAACAAGAAATTACGAGGTGACGAACATCTCTCAACAAAAGCTAGAGGTATCCTTTTGCAGCTATTCCATCACTCTTGCTTTTATTGTTTCCTTTTTTTCTTTTCCAGCAAATGTAAAGCCAGTCTTAAACAAAGTATGAAGAATCTTAGATACCAATAACAACTACAACCTTCCTGTGTCTCACACAGGCTTACAAGGAACACGCAGATATGCAGCAGCAGTCGATATGATCACACGCCGATTGGAACGCCTTGCTATCAGTAACAGCAAGAAATATACTGCTCAAGAGCAAAAGGCCCTTGTTCCATACAAGGGAGATGGCACTATTATCCCATATGAGGGATTTGATCCAATAAAAAGACGTAAGCCACGGCCCAAAGTGGACCTTGACCCAGAGACCAACAGACTTTGGAACCTCTTAATGGGGAAGGAAGGAGGTGCAGAGACAACGGACAAGGACAATGAAAAATGGTGGGAAGAGGAAAGAAAAGTCGTCCGTGGACGGGTAGACTCTTTTGTCGCACGAATGCGCCTTGTTCAAGGTACAAAAATCCATATATCATTCATTCTTCAATTTAGAAGTCAACTGATTCTGAAATGATTCTCTGGTCCCACCATTTACTTGTGTCAATGAGATAGCCAAAGGTAAAGGCTGAACAAAATATCAAACATGAGCTGCAAAACAAAATAGGTATTCTAACACAATTGGATCCAAGGAAAAAAAGTTGTTTATAATTTGCTCTGCGAGACTCTTTAGAATAAAACAACTCTAGCGTCATGTACAAAGAGGAGCTGCATTTTTGAATGTGGTGGTATCCTGCCCTACAGTGTAAAATTTCCAAAAACAGCATATAAGTTTGTTTGTTAGAGTTAGACATAGTGAATACAAAAAGAAACCTAAAAAAAGGTGAAACATGCGGAGTCACGAAGTTCAGCCATGATTATCAACAAGAGAGAAACTAAATTGTATATTGCAAAGTCTGGCATAATTGATGCATGAAAAGTCTGTAAAACTGATAATTTGCTAATCAGTCAATAATGATTAACAAAAGAGATAACCATCAGAATTGTAGAGAAACTAAAGGCAGTTGAACAAGTTTCGCGGTAGACGTACTAATTGGGATTCATTTCCATGACCACACCTATATATCTTGTATTACTAGAAGTGATGTTCCCATGATGATATCAATTCCAACTACACAAATAATTTGGAAAAACTTTGCAGGAGACAGGAGGTTCTCACCTTGGAAAGGATCTGTAGTCGACTCAGTGATTGGAGTGTTCCTCACACAGAATGTTTCAGATCATCTCTCAAGGTAATTGTTGATGGTTGGAAACCATCAAATGGACATAGTTAATAATAGAAATTGATAACTTAAAATTTTGATTTATTTTCTTGCAGCTCCGCTTTCATGTGCCTTGCAGCCAAGTTTCCCTTGCAGCCGACAAGCACCAAAAACACCCTCTCCCAGAATGGGTGTAACACATTAGTGGAGGAACCAGAAGTCGAAATAATAGATCCAGATGGGACTATCACATATCATCAAGCTAGACTACAGGTGCCTACACGTCATCAAGGCTCCATAACATGCAGTCAATTATCTGAGCACAGAATGGAAGATCGCATTCAAACAACTGGAGCTTATTTAGTAAGTGAGCATGAAAAGAGAACAGACGAGGAAGTCATTTTATCACAAAACTCTCCTGACTCTCTCATTCTTCAAGCCAATGAAGAACTCAGGTCAAGCTCCGGATCCAACTCAGAATGTGAAGACCAACCAAGTTGGCCCAACTTGAACAAGAATAGTACTCGAGCAAACCGTTCTCCACCGGCAAAGTGGCCTGCTGCATTCCAGGAATACCAGAGTCACTTTATGAGGAATACACAATCAGAAAACATGTCCATCTTCAGGAATCATAAGTCAGAAGCTGTAGCGGGTATCAGGCATAATCAAACTCTTGATGCTGAGACGTACTTGCATGGTTATCCAATCAATCCACATGTTCAGGGCCAAGAAAAATCAGCAAGAACTTCCAGTAGTTTCTGGTTGACCATGACACCAGAATTTGGAAAACATGAAACAGCATGCCGTGAGAAAGAAATTGCCTCCTCTTTGACTTCAATAACTCCAGAACCCAATGCCGCAAAAGGAGTAGACTTCCTGAGCAGAAGCATGAAACAGATAACAGGAAGTTCAAGTACTTTGACAGCTCAGCAAACCACAGTGCCCATTGTTCATGCACCAAGAATGGAAGAATATGCATTTGCAAGTAAGCACAGAGAAGAGGAAGGAAATTTACAAATGCAGCCTCACAATGGAAATTATCAACATTCTGTAAGTTGCCATCCAAAGGAGATGTCAATGGCCTCACAACTAGAAAGCACTTGCATCCGACAGTCAGTAAACCGTGCAGAAGCCATTGCTAAAGGACAAGAAGGTAATCCTTATATCCCAAAATGCAAATAAGATTGTTCATGTACATACAAGATCTGTAGTTCGTACCTCGTAGTACATGCAAGAAACTCTTGCAATATAACCAAATCACATGCAGAGGTTCAAGCTTATATTTCAAGCGAGCAACCCAGTGTAACAGGCACCAGCATCTCAAATACAAGAAAAAGGAAAACTGAGGAAGGAGATAAGAAAGCTTTTGACTGGGATAGCTTGAGAAAGCAAGTCCAACCAAAGAGTGGGAAAAAAGAAAGAAGCAAGAATGCAATGGACTCACTGAACTATGAAGCAGTTAGATGTGCACCAGTTAAAGAAATCTCTGATGCTATTAAGGAACGAGGGATGAACAACATGCTGGCAGAGCGAATTAAGGTAACAGAGCACTAAATATGTTTTGATGAGTCACAAGGAGAAAAGAGACCTCACCGGATAAGTAAAGATTCATAAACGATAATTGCTTATTGTGCAGGACTTCCTCAATAGACTGGTAACGGATCATGGAAGTATTG
The DNA here is from genome assembly GCF_000393655.2 of Nicotiana sylvestris. Classification (NCBI taxonomy): domain Eukaryota; kingdom Viridiplantae; phylum Streptophyta; class Magnoliopsida; order Solanales; family Solanaceae; genus Nicotiana; species Nicotiana sylvestris. The sequence continues at coordinate 162,926,716 of NC_091061.1, read as the reverse complement.
ACCTAGAATGGTTGAGAGATGTGGCCCCAGAAAAAGCAAAGTAAGTACCTTGCACTAATACACTAAAATTTTCCATCTTCATGAGTTTACCTGCCCCTAAATTATTTGTTCCTTACTGCAGAGAGTATCTATTAAGTATTCGTGGACTGGGCCTGAAAAGTGTAGAGTGTGTGCGGCTATTAACACTTCACAACCTTGCTTTTCCAGTAAGATCCACTTGCCAATTTGCGATGATTTACAAACTTGATCTACAACTCAAAGTTGAATTTGTCAGGTTGACACAAATGTTGGACGAATTGCTGTGCGACTAGGATGGGTTCCTCTCCAACCACTTCCTGAGTCACTGCAGTTGCATCTTCTTGAACTGTAAGTTATTAAAGCAAAACCTCAAAACTGTACTTTATCTACTATACAGGTTATCATTCATGCTTCCGCACAGGTATCCGGTTCTAGAGTCAATTCAGAAGTATCTCTGGCCACGACTGTGCAAGCTCGACCAGAGAACATTGTACTTTCTCAAGACCTCATAATAACTTTTCTTTGGTTAAATATGCAATTATTAAGCTAAAGGACGCTCTAACATACCCATGGATGTATTGGCAGGTATGAATTGCACTACCACATGATTACATTTGGAAAGGTAAGTTTAACTGCACTTTTTCAAGTTTAATATGCTGAGTATGACTTATTTTGGGGAGGTTGTCTCTCATCAGACAGAATCATTATGGCTTAATTTCAAAATTGGCACAGGTTTTTTGCACCAAAAGTAAACCAAATTGTAATGCATGCCCGCTGCGAGCTGAGTGCAGACACTTCGCTAGTGCTTTCGCAAGGTTAGTCATCCATGTGTTCAATCTTTTCTTTTTTTAATATAAGGAGGCTTGACATAAGGTTACCTTAAAGTTTTCTTTGTTCTTTTTAACAACTGCAAATGAAAACAGTTAGCATAATTGGGGGCAAAGGTATGGTGTCAAATTTAAAAACACAAATCTTAAGAACAGAAACCATACTTGTCAAATTCAAATTAAAATAATAATGATGATACTAATGATAACAATGATTATAAATAATACTAATAACAAGGAAAGAGGAAAACTATGTGTGTGCACATACATAATCCTTGTTAAAGCACATCTTAAATTGCTAAGCTATTTCACAAACCAAAAGTAGCCACCTGTTAAAGTAATACAGCGGAAGAACTCTTTAAGAACTTTCATTAGCTATCATGAATAGTTGCTTGCAAAACAAGATAAACAAGTGAATCAATCTGAACCTGAATGCTTCATATGCACCTTTCCTCAGCTAAAATCTGTTCATCTCATCCATCAAAATGCTTAAATGAGTCAACCACTCAGGCAATCCTTATTATTAAGTTAAAGTCACAAAATCATTTCAGTAATTGACAAGTAGAGCTCTAAAAAGTGTTCCTGAGATGGTTGTTTACTTCTGTAACTGTAACTCTTGCATTAGAGATGCAAAATCTGGCATCACTTTACTTCTATTATTACTTTGTCAATTTAGAGAAAAACTGACAAACATGTTGAAAAATTACCTGCAGTGCAAGACTTGCCCTTCCTGGCCCACAAGAGAAGAGTATAGTGAGTTCGACAGTTCCAATCTCTGGTGGAGGAATTGCAGCTGCCCCACTCAAGCCTATGCTATTACCCCCAGCAGGTGAAGGGAGAATGATTAGCCCATGTGCTCCGGTTGAAGCTGGAAACATCCCTGATTTCCTGAACAAACCAATGCCAATACCTCAAGAGATAACCAACTTGGATAGAGAAACAACTCTCATTACCAGCAATTGTGAACCTATTATTGAGGAACCAAAATCACCAGAACCGCTGCCAGAACTTTTGGAAAGTGACATTGAGGATGGATTTATTGAGGATCCTGATGAAATTCCAATGATCGAACTCAACATGAAAGAGTTTACGTCCAATTTGGAGACTATTTTGCAGGGGCATAACAAAGAAGGTGAGTTATCCAAAGCTCTGGTGGCTTTGAATCCAGTTGCAGCTTCAATTCCTACTCCCAAGCTGAAAAATGTCAGTCGCCTACGGACAGAACACCAAGTGTAAGTTCCTGAGTTTGTTTGATGTTTACCTGTGTAAGGATGTAAACAATATAAGTAGAATTTAGAAATCTGGAAAAATGGGACTAGGCGGGGCAGAATATAATATTATAGTAGGACTTAATGTGAATATGAAATTGTATGGAATTAAGAACACAACCAGCAAAGAATGTGCGATGCAGATATTTATACAAATTTGCAGTGTGCTGAAAATGAGAAGATGTATAAAGCCGCAGTACCAATTTGTATTGCTAGCCCACACCTCTCAACACCACCAATTATGACACCAAATGGTCTGATAATAAATTCCTACAAAGTATATAGTCTTCACGGTTTTACCTATGAAGCCATGCCAAAAAGCTCTAAAATTTCCAATCACAAAACTAATGGTCAATACTCTGATATATTGCAGGTACGAACTCCCAGATTCTCATCAATTGTTGGAAAAGGTCAGTTGTCTATCTTTTGTTGCTTCATTAATAAAATTTGGTTAGAACTAAGCTTTATTCTAACCCGATAATCTTCAAACACAGCTGGATAAACGAGAACCTGATGACCCAAGTCCATACCTTCTGGCAATATGGACACCAGGTATGCAACCTAATTTTCTTTGAATAGTATCTTCTTCTCCAGGATATCGACTAATGCACACAGAGCACAGTTAGTGAATGGAGAAAACTTGAGTTCGTGTTTCTCAACATAGTGCCAAATTGCTATTCTGAAGCCAAACTATGCATTAGCAATATTTCACTTTTTGAAACCAAAAGATGCCCCATATAGTACGGGGTGACAGACTGACCAGCTTTTCAGTTTTTTTCTCTTTTTCTCCGTTCTGTCACTGATTGCACCTACCAATATAATGGTGAATTAAAACTCTAGTCTGCAGTACATTATGTTGTTGTGACTCCTGCATAATGTGGCACCAGGTGAGACTGTAAATTCAATTCAACCTCCTGAAACAAAGTGTGATCCCAATGGCTCGGGGAGCCTGTGCAATGAAAAGGATTGCTATTCATGCAATGGCATTAGAGAAGCAAATTCACAAACCGTAAGAGGCACGCTACTGGTAAGTGGCCCAGGCATTTGTTGTGTTTAAAAGTAACTACCTGTAGAAGAACTATAAGCTAGCATTGAATTTTCGTCTCTGAAACACCAAGCTTATTGCAGATACCATGCCGAACAGCAATGAGAGGGAGCTTCCCACTCAATGGCACATACTTCCAGGTCAATGAGGTAAACTCTGGACCTTGTCATCTGATCATTATTTTCAGGGGACTGTTTGGGCAACAATACTTCACAAATACAAGAGCAACTGTTCATAATGCAACTTGAAAATGGAATATTATTGATTGCAAACATTTAATGCCTGATTATTGAATTATATGTGATCTTACACTGCAGGTTTTTGCGGATCATGAATCCAGTCTTAATCCAATTAATGTTCCGAGAAAATTGCTATGGTCCCTGCCAAGAAGGACCGTGTACTTTGGGACCTCTGTCTCAACAATTTTTAAAGGTACCTACTAATGCTCAGGAAACCATTGTGGTTTGATCCATGGCTTAAGAATTGAGCCTTAACTTACTGACTACATAAACATTGATGTTTATCAGGCTTGTCAACAGAACAAATTCAGCACTGCTTCTGGAGAGGTAAGGCCAACTTCTCTTGCTTCTCTTATTTACCGTGTACAAAAAGGATCTAAGTATGTTAATGCTAAAGATGTGGAATAGTGAGATAGGAACGCGCTTCAATGCTGATGGTTCTGCAATAGAATGAGGCTCATTTAACTTAACTGTTATTACTGAATGGTACCAAACCAATGGAAGTGCAAGAAGAAAGATCTTGGACTCGTCACCAAAAATACAAGAGTTTATGAATGTGACTAAGGATATTAGTAACGCAGTACACGAGTTATACTTTTCAAAGTGATGATTCTACCTAGAAGAGATAAGACAATTTGCGATGCTAAAAATTCACATGGAAAGAATTGTAATCTAGGGAGAAAGTGTGCACTGCTAGGACTTAAACTAGGTGGCGATTTTGGATGAAAATCATCAAACTTAAGTGCTCAGTAAGTTGCCTGATACTTCTAAAAAGATCAAATAGAATTGGATCGGCAAATAAGAGCTAGCTAACTTGTGATTTATTCTTTAAAGAAAAGAGAGAAAAGAAAGAACAGCTAAGCTAATGGGAACATACAAGCCTCTTAAGATGAATAACACTCGTGGAGAGAAACAATTAGTTATAATAAGGTAGCAGGTGTAAAACTTATTGAAATACGAGGCAATTGTATCAGGTCATACAATTGTTTAAGAAATTACTCAAAATACCAGCACCTTTCCTTATCTCACTACGGGAATGGAGATGTGTATTATACCATGTTCAACTTTATCTTTAACCTAGTAAAAGAAGTGATTGAGTTACCTAATGTCTACAGTCAGATTATGTACAAACTGTTATTGTGGATGTCATTTTCAATAAGCATTTTGCAGGATTTGTCTGTGTGAGGGGATTTGATCACAAAACAAGAGCCCCACGACCTCTCATTGCTAGATTGCACTTCCCCGCAAGTAAGTTGGTCAAAAATAGAAGTGATGACAGAAAAAAGGAGGGAGCTGCTGCAGAGAAGGCTGCTGGTTACAATTCACCCAAATCTGCCCATATGAAGTAGAGAAACACTGCCGAGTAGGATAAGAATTTGATGACTAACACATTGTTGACATTCAGTAACCTCACCTTAACAGGAGATACAAGTTTACATGTTACAGCAGCACAATATTTGAAGTCACCCCTTGGCAAAGAGGGTGTAGTGTACAATAAACATCTCCTATTCTTTCATTTATGCTCACAAACTGAGCCATTTTTCAAGAATTAGCAATACAAAGCAATAATAGATGTAGGAAAATTGAGATGTAACGTTCATTGTTTGATTGTGCAAACAGTTAATGCCAATGCAATGGAATTTTTTTTTAATTCATGCCCCGAATGAACTACTGATTTAAATGTTGTTAACAGACTCATTTATGAGAGATGGAAGAAGTGGTTAACTGGAGATGCATACCCGTGGGGCTTCACCTCATAACTTAATATAGATGGACTGCAGTCTAAGCAAAGGATACAAAACCAAAAATTTTAAGATAGGAAAAAGGATCACCTATCAGCAAAAGGCTCTGCAAATTATATCGCCAACTCTTCTCAAATTTCAGATCTATTTCTCTCTCTTCCCCAGAGAAAAGTAGAAAACAGCTCAGCAGTAAATGATACACACAAATTAAAAATCAAACATCACCTAGCAAAATTTTGCTGTGAAGCCATTACTTTTGGGAGTCAGTTAGCAACAAAGCATCTCTCTGCAAGCATTTGAACTTACTAAATTCTGGAAGTTATACACCATACACTTACCCCAAGTTTGAAAGTAAAACAAAATAATTGATCTAAATCCGGAGAGACTCAACCATAACCATCTGAGTATTTCCCTTTTTGGCATTTAGAGGGCATAAGATCCTTAAACTACAAATCATTTATTTTTAATTATCAATATGCTAAAATGGATGGACAATCCCATACAAAAGTTCCAAGGCTCTGAATTTTCTCAACTTCCACATGTCAAAAGGCCCACGCTCTGTTAACTGTCTAAACTACGACCAAATTTCACCCTGTCTGGAATGTTTATAGACTATACTACAAAATTTGTGATTAACCTTCTCCATTTTTCTCTTTCCAAAATTTTACATACCCAATGCTTAAATTAAAATTTGACATCTATAGAGGGCTATATAAGGTAGTATTGCAAAAATTTCAAGGATGGAGTTTTCAGGCAACTAAGTTCTTTTCAAAATATAGAGCTATACTCTAAACTTTTATAACCTATAGCTACTGGCATAAACTAAAATGTTTATGATCATAGAATATATCTCTCTGATTTTGTACCTCTAGTACAGGGGCGGATGCAGACAGTGAGTTACGAGCATGGGCGGAGCTAAAAATGCAGATGCGTATAAGGTTAAAAATAATTTTATGCATATACATTAGTTGTTGAATCCTCTGTGTTCTCCCGTGCTTACGTTTTTATTTTTTTGAATTTCCTTGGTCAAAATCCTGCCTTTGCCACTGGTTACGAGCCATGTATAAGTATTTGTATTAGATTTATGAGATAAGTACAAAATATTGATTTCAAACCCAATAAAGCAAATGAGTTGTAGTAGAATCCCGAACTCGAACTCATAAAGTTTAAATTCTAGATCCGACTATACAATTGTACTCACTCAATGTCCAAAACATCATACTACTCAATAAGCTTACATACTTGCAAACCAGCTAATAGCCTTGACATATTTCTTTAATCATTTCTATTTGCTAATTATCATTACATTACAACGGAGTCATAAACAGAATAATAACAACAACAATGAGAAAGTCGAGTTCATAATTAGTCCATAAGAAGACTAGAGCAACAAGCATCACGTGAATCAAAGATTTAATTCAGATGATTCTACGGTTTTATGTTGATAAGGAATAATCAAATATAAGATTGAACATTGCCAGATACACACCGATTCAATAATCACGAATTTAAACGGCGTTAATGAAATCGGTGGTGAATAATAGAGTACCTGAATAGCTTTGATCGGAAAATGTGGCGGCGACGCCGATTGGCAAGGTCACTATGCTACCGCTGACAGCGGAAGGCGAAGCGACGATTGGATTGAAGAGTTCTATTTTTCCCCTCCCCTAGGTTTGAAGAGTTCTTTTGGTTGCCGCCTTTTATTTGATTACGTTCCCGCCTCCCTTTTTCTCTCCGAAATCCTTTTTATTTATTTTTTGTTTTTTTTTTCCTTCTTCTTCTGTTTTTTTTTTTTTTGGTTCTCCTCTGGGTCTTTTTTGTTTTTTTTTTTGGTTTAAAAGATAAACATATATTATACTAAGATTGAGTACAGAGCATGGATGCCTATATTGCATCATATTTGTCATGGGTTGCTTTCCAGACACGCCCCATGACCCCTTGGTCGCGCCCCATGGCGGCCTAGCAAGCCTCACAATGCCTAGCGCCATGGTCGGCCCCGTGGTCTTGGTTGCGCCAAGTGACAAGCGCGCATGTGCCTCTGTCGCCCCACCGATGCCTCTCGCCAGCGCCCAAGGGCTGGCCATTGACAACAGCGTCGCGCGCCCTGACAATGCCGCGCGCGCATATCCTGATGCCTCGCCAGCGCCCAGCTGCAGACCCATTCCAATAGTGCCTCGCGCACAGACCCTGATGCCAAGCACCAGTGCCCAGCCTCAGGCCAGCACATCAAGTGTCGCGCGTGCCCACAGCAACGCGCGCGCAGACCCTGACCCGCAAGACAAAGATGCTGCCATCGGACTTAGTTTTACCTTGTAATAATCTAAGTCCTTTTCATTGTAATCATAGACTAGTTTTCATCATTTTCATTTCAGTGTGCTTCTACAGCTTTATTAGGACTAGTCTTGTAATGTTGGTTTATTTTTTTTAAGCATTATTAAGGGGACCAAACAATCAAACATTTTCAAGCAAGCATTTTCTGGTGTCTCTCCCCCGCGACACCGCATCATTGTAATCATCATTTTCAGTCATCAATAAAATCATCATCATCATTCAAAACCCAATTCTCTCTCAGCTTCCGCAATTTGCTCACGACATTGATTTTCCCGCACGGCACTGACAATCTAGTCTAGCGTGCGGCGAGGACCTCATTGGCGGACAGCAACCGTACTGACATCGGTTGCTTAGCCTTACGTTGCCCTTCCAAAGAACATCAGGAAGGCGTTGCGTAACATATTACATGCAGATGTACCAGTAATAGGTGCTAAAGTATTATACCCAACTATACTACTACCACACCTAGGATTACCACTATTATACCACGTATTTACAATATTAAAAACGTCAGAGTGAGGTCTATAGTGACCCAAAACAAGTTCCTGCACCATACTCTTTTCTTGCTCAAAAACTGACCATGCAAAGTCTGGGTTGTCGTCAAAAATACGCACCACCGATTGAATGTCAAAATTGCAACCTTCCTTTGCTAGTTTATCTGCAACTCTATTCTGCTCTATGTACGCATGCAGTACTGTAGGTTTACCCAACCTGTTCAGAAGGTACTTGCAGTCAGAAATTAAGTTATTAGGTGCCACATTATTAGAGTCGAGTAACCCTATAATATCCTTTGAGTCCACTTCCACTTCTAGTGGTACAAGATTATGCTCAAGAGCTAATTGGAGTCCCTGCAACAAAGCACGCGGTTCTGCTAAAGATGGTGAATCTGTTGTTATTATTGCTGCGAATCCTAATATCCATTCAGCATTTGTATTTCGTATCAGGCCACCAATACCAGACTTGCTCATAGTATATGCTCCATCGGTGTTTAATTTATAACAAGGATATTTAGGAGGTTTCCATTTAAGATTTTGTTGTCTCTTTTTCCTAATAGTGTGTTTCTTGGCAACAAGATATATGAATTTGGCTGCTTGTTGAGTAGTTAATTTAGTGGAAGCTGTGGAAATGATATTTCTATAACAGTTATTATTACGTGCCACCCAAATATTCCATAAACTTAGAGACAAGTATGTGGCTGGATTTATTTTGTATGGAAAATGAAGATCCTTGCAAGTTATAAGTTGATGAACCTAATTAGAATCATGTGTTCATTGCAAATAATGATTGATCAATTGAATGATGCCTAAAGTCTGCCAATATGTTTTCGCATTTGTTCTAGGAATATGTGATTAATATTTTCATCTTCCCTATGGCAATATTGACAGGTAGCATCTTGAATTACGTTGATGTGCTTGAGATAGTCGAAACATAGCGACGTTTGGCTAATTCTCTAGAAAATCAAATCAAACAACACTTTTAGGGGTTGTTCGGGCACGTGCGGAGGAGAAGCCTTAATGCTCCGATGAGGAGATGTGAGCACTTGGCCGTGGTGGGTACGAGAAGAGGTAGAGGGCGGCCTAAAAAGTATTGGGGATAGGTGATCAGGCGGGACATGGTTCGATTGCAGATTTCCGAGGACATGGCCCTTGATAGGAAGGTCTGGAGATCAAACATTAAGGTTGTAGGTTAGGGGGTAGTAGAGCTTTCCTTACTTCATACCCGGGATGAGGCGGGGTTGGATTAGGGTTGATCTTAGATGGCTTGCAGTTTATGTTGAGCTCACACTATCCTTGTTGTTTATCTTAGCCCGCCTTAGATACTGGTTACTGTTATTGCATGTCATTTATCTTTTGGTTGTTACGCTTCTGTTACTATTACGGTTTCTATTGGAGTTACTAATGAATTGTCTTTTCTTGTTTTTTATTTCCGTCTTTCTGAGCCGAGGGCCTATCGGAAACAGCCTCTCTGCCCTATCGGAGTAGGGGTAATGTCTGCGTACAAATTACCCTCTCCAAACCATACTTTATGGGATTTTACTGGGTTGTTGTTGGTTTATTATTGTTAATGCGAGGATTAATACAGAGAGATTTTTTATTCTTTGATTAATACTGAAGAGATTTTATGCAGTGACTATTAATATATACGAATTGTTATACTTGAATATCTTGCTTTTAAAGGTTGCTTCTTTTGTATTCAGATTATTTAATCTCGCAATGCTAATATATGTATTTGTAGTTTACATTCTATCTCGCATAAAGTAATATATAGATTCCCATATAACTTAATACATATATTATAATATTGCCAACCAAATCCTACATTAGTTATGCAATGGTTATTTTTTTCTTAAGCGGTCAATCTAAATACTATATTATCTTATGCAGGATTTTATATCGGATTAATTATTACCCTTAGACCAAACGATTCCTTACAATACTAGTAGCTTTTCATTGTGAGACGTAGTTTTAGATACTTGTGAAAAAAATAAATTTTTGAGAAAGAGTCACAATTTTTTTTGAAGAATAGTCAAATATACTTTTCTAAGAAAAACAATTCAATAGAAAAATATTATCCAAAGAATTCTCCAAAATGTTATACAACCGGATAAGTATAGTCATATGAGAATAATTGGACAAGTATTCGTTTTAAATTATCATATGCATTTAACTCCACTCTTCCTGTTGATTGTACTTCCACCCTTGTTAACATGTATTTTGTGCTTAGAACTTGGGAGAAATTAAAAAATAATTAGATTTACAAGTGGTCTTTCAAAAATAGTCATTGTTTCAAAAGTAATCGAAATTTAGCGACTTTGTATGTAAAGATAAATTTAAACGAAAACACTGTTCAAAATCTGGAAAAATACTTCAGTATAATATACTGGAATTCCAGTATAATATACTGGAACTATACTGGAACTCAGTTCCAATATAATATACTGGAGTTCCAATATAATATACCGATCCAGCATAATATACTAGAGCTTGGAGCACCGGTGCTCCAATATACTGAAACTTTCTGCGTGTTGGAGTTCCAGCATAATATGCTGGAAGTTCATACATAGGTATAACGATCACCAGTATATTATGCTAGAACTTTCCGTGTTGCAACAAAATAGTGGCTATTTTTCAATGATTTTGCAAATGCTAGCTATTTTTGAATGACCATACAAACGCTAGCTCTTTTTGAATGACCAGTCCGAAAACTGGCTAGCCTGTGCTATTTTAACAACACTTTCCATAAAATATCTAGTTTCAAAATTTACCTAGTTACTCGAAGGATTTTGGGCCATTTTCGATTTGATAGAGTTTCAGTAAATTTTGAAACAGAAATATTTGATTTAAGATCAAAATCTCTACCTAGGTGTTTGGAATTTTTTTAGGTTTTGTAGCAGTACAAAAATGAGTAAAAAATTACAATACTATTTTGTTGAGGCTTGAGGGCAAATAATGGAGCAAAGGATCCCTCATTTTTTTAGAATTTTGTTGAGCAAATAATCAATTACTTTGACAAATTGGTTATTTTATTCAATTATCGAATACTCACTTCTCTGATTAACTAACAGCAGCTTATACTTAATTGAAACCGGATTACTGGGCTGCAGCTTTACTTCTAAGAAGCTCCACTATGACTTCAACTACCAGCAAAGACAAAATATGCTAGAAATTTCATCTTATTTGTCTAAGCTTTGTTTGAAATTACTCGGTGGTCGGAGATAATAGGTACCGAATAAAAAAATCCAAACTGAGTACAAATTGACATAAAAACTATTAAAGCATGTCTGCACGAGGCAAGAGATCTAGGGCATATTTCTGCTGACTAAGCTGTTCAATCCGTCCCTGAGAGTGAGAGGAGTCGGCATGTGTGGAGGACATAAGACCAGAAGTCTCAAGGATGTTTTGTAGAGCCCCTTATCCTCACGTCCACTCCCAAGGATCCCCTCGTCCTCGGGTCCTGAAAAAGACACCGATCAGAGACGAAAGTTACACTGGAGTTCAGGCACTCCCATAATACAATAAGGCAAGAAAGCGGAAAATTTCAAAAAAGTAAAATGGAAAAAGTGCCCCCTTTTGATTAGCCTGTTTCCAAGAGGGAAAAGGTTTTATGGCAATCTAATCAAAAAGAAAAAAGAAAAAAACCCACTATAGCGACTAAAGGGAAAAGGTCCAAAATTATTGTTATGATTCATGAAGAAGTTTATTTTTGTCATTCGTTTAAAGTTGGGTTCAATGAAATAAATTCATTTAAGAGACAACAACAACAACAACGACCCAATATAATCCCATAAATGGGGTCTGGGGAGGGTAATATGTACGCAGACCTTACCCCTACCCCGAAGGGTAGAGAGGCTGTTTCCAGGAGACCCTCGGCTCAAAAAAGCAATAGGAGATGATATATTAGTACCATAAAAATGCGTAATAAAAATAACAACAATATATAAGAGATATGAAATATGAAATACAGAATACGAAATACGAAATACGAAATAGATGGCTGGTATAGTACAACTAGAAGGTAAAGCCCTGCATCAATAGACGACCAATGACATTCCTAGTCTAACTCCTAACTGGATAGTCCCCCTCTATTGTGCTGTAGAAATATTCACACTCTCCCCTAACCTACAACCTTAATGCTCGACCTCCATAATTCCCTATCAAGGGCCATGTCCTCAGTAATCCTAAGTCGCGCCATGTCCTGTCTGATCACCTCTCCCCAATACTTCTTAGGTCTTCCTCTACCTCTCCGCGTGCCCACTACAGCCAGTCGCTCACACCTCCTCACCGGTGCATCAGTGCTCCTCCTCTGAATGTGCCCGAACCATCTGAGTCTTACTTCCCGCATCTTGTCCTCCATGGGGGCCACACCCACCTTCTCTCGAATATCTTCATTCCTAATCTTATCCATCCTTGTATGCCCGCACATCCACCTCAACATCCTCATCTCTGCTACTTTCATCTTCTGGATGTGTGAGTTCTTTACCGGCCAACATTCAGTTCCATACAACATGGCAGGCCTAACCACTGCTCTATAAAACTTACCTTTTAGTAACGGTGGCACTTTCTTGTCACACAAGACTCCCGACGCTAACCTCCACTTCATCCACCCCACCCCTATACGGTGTGTGACATCCTCGTCAATCTCCCCGATCCCCTGAATAACCGATCCAAGGTACTTGAAACTACCTCTCTTGGGAATGACTTGAGAGTCAAGCCTCACTTCAACTCCCGCTTCCGTCGGCTCAACTCCAAATTTGCACTCGAGGTATTCCGTCTTCGTCCTGCTCAACTTGAAACCTTTAGACTCAAGAGCATGTCTCCAAATCTCTAGCCTCTCGTTGACGCCGCCTCGTGTCTCGTCAATTAGAATAATGTCATCAGCAAATAGCATGCACCATGGCACCTCCCCTTGAATATGATGAGTCAGTGCATCCATCACCAGGGCAAATAGGAATGGGCTGAGCGCAGACCCTTGGTGCAACCCCGTAATAACTGGAAAGTGTTCAGAGTCGCCTCCTACTGTCCTAACCCGAGTCTTAGCTCCATCATACATGTCTTTAATCACCCTAATATAGTTACTCGGGACCCCTTTATCCTCTAAGCAGCTCCATAAGACCTTCCTAGGAACCTTATCGTACGCTTTCTCCAGATCAATAAACACCATGTGGAGATCCTTCTTCTTATCTCTGTACTGTTCCACCATCCTCCTAATAAGGTGGATAGCTTCTGTGGTAGATCGTCCCGGCATGAACCCGAACTGGTTGTCTGAAATAGACACCGTCCTTCGCACTCTCATTTCTACCACTCTCTCCCAAACTTTCATGGTATGACTTAGTAATTTGATGCCCCTATAGTTGTTACAGCTCTGGACATCACCTTTGTTCTTATACAACTTCAATTGCCCAAAAGGCTGTAACGGCAACAGTATATTCCACTTCAGGGCTCATTAGGCTCTCCAAAAATCTGGCATAAAATGAGACACAGGGAATCAAAAGAAAATCCACATGAAGGACTTGATTAAACATTGTATATAAGGGGAATAACACGACAAAACATGTCTCTGATATTGGTTCAGCTTACTGTGAGCACGTGATTTTTGCCCTATATGAGAATTACTCCCAAAAATTCAAAATAAAAAACAATTTTCCTTTGTGTGCAATGTTTGAATTTTCGTGGCACTTTTGGATAATCATTTATATTTTGTCTGTGCATGTTTATTTGTTAAATTAATAAAAATATAAAAAATATGTCACATTTGCATTTAATATGTAATTCTACAATTAGGAGTAATTAAGTTTGTTTTACAAAATGAAAAAATTACAAAAATAGGCATCTTTTGCATTTTTAGCATTTAATGTCCAAATTGTGTGATTTGATTTTATTGATGTTTAATTTTGGGTGATAATTATTATTAGAAGTTAATTAGTATTTCCAGATAATTTTGGGTTTTATAATTTAATCTTAGCATTTTAGCTTTATTTAGGAAATTGAATAAAAAAAAATAGAAGAAGACCGGATTGGGCCTTTTCTTCAATTTTAAATCACAGGCCCAAAGATACCCAACCTTCCCCTACGACCCGGTCCATTTCGGTTTAAAGTTGATAAAAGCACATAAATTATAATATGTATTAAAATCAGATATCTGGCCATTACAACAGTTTAAGCGACCGTGCTAGAACCACGGGATTCGGGGGTGCCTAACACCTTCCCTCGGGTCAACATAATTTCTCACTTAGAATTTCTGGTTCGCAGACTTCATTTGGAAAGTCGAATATTTTCCTCGATTCGGGATTCAATCGGTGACTTGGGATTCCATAAATCTCCCAAGTGGCGACTCTGAAATAAATAAATAAATCCCGATTCGATTGTCCTTTAATTGGAAAAAACTCCCTTCCGTGCCCCTTCGCGGGCGGCGCGGGCGAAAAAGGAGGTGTGACACTTACTAGGAAAGAGAAGGTCAGGGGGTTGCTTAGGCACAAGTAAAACATGATCTGTATTACATCTTATTTTTCGTTACAAAATAAAACACCGCAAATTGATTCTAATGCAATGCTTGAACCCTTTAAAATTTGCTTATTGCTCCCATATTAACAGCAAAAGCAACTACACTCGATATCAATTAACTTTAACAGAGAAGCAAAACTAGGAGCTTGAATACAAGTTCAGGGGATCCTAAAAAGTCCATCAATTTGACCAGTTAGCCAAACTACATAAAATTCTTTAGGGGGTGAAAAAAGCTAAGCAAAATCTTCCGCATTAAATAAGAAAGGAGGAAATAGTAGTAGAATATATACCAATCAGGACTAGAATGCATCTTCAGATATTGTCAAATCAGAAATGTTAAATTCTAAACAGCTTTCTAAGAAAAAGGATGACTATAATAGATTGACATAAAACAACCTTCATGTTGAACACAAAAACATGACAAATGCATAGAGATTATAGTAGCGGGACAACTAAGAACCACCAAAACGAGATTGGCTTAATTACAGAAAATGTGTAATATCTTGTATTTATAATAGTGCACTTTATACCTGCAATATTCCAGGTTGGCCTTTTGAGGAACAATACTGGACAGCAAAACATTCCATTTAGATGCTTCTCTCTTGAACCATGATATCTCATCATTCAGTGCCGCGACACCGCCTAAGATAACCTCTATGTCTGAATCATCATCCGACTCCTTCCAAGATTTCAGCAGTAAACTTGCTACGAAAGGGACAAAGGCTCTAACAAATATATAATCTTGCCCCTGCATCCAATTTCTAGTCTTTAACTGATAGAAAACTGCATGAGCTTGCAACGAAGAAAGCGAACACAACATGACAGATATTTCAGTTTCAGAAATAAAAACAAGAGAAGCGAAGTGTCACACTCACAGAATATAGTTAAAGCTCAAACAGAGAAACAAACATAGCCCCGCAAGTCTGGTTGCGAGTTCGCTGAATATGTGGCAGCAACTATGGCTGACTAAATGTATGTGGTTGAGAGTTAGTTAGGAGATATGCGTTAGACCGTGCAAATTAACAAAACAGTAAAGTGCCATCAAACTCGCATTGAATCCAACTTTTTAGGCCGCGAATAAATGATGCTGAAGTTAGCAATCATTACATTCAGTTGAGCTGAACAAAAGTTCATTCAGATAATCAAATAAAGATAATTAAAAGGCTCTAGTATAGCCTAAACTTCTAACTTTTTAGAACAGCACTTTGAGTCATTGACAGTAAGCATACACCTATTCATTTACAGTTTTTTACTAGTTGTTCACCTAGTTAGATCTTTGATCCTAATTTGTTTATTACTAGTAGTAGATAAGTTACTTCCCTTAATTACAAGATTTTCTCTAAGTAGTTGGATAGACTTTAGTATATATTGTTCTTACTCTATGCTATATATATATATATATATACACACACACACACACACACACCCCACAACAACAACAAAAAATCCAATATAATATTCCGGAATGGGGAGGGTAGTGCGTACAGAGACCTTACCTTAACTTGAGGGTAGAGAGGATGTTTCCAATAGACCCCAGACTCAAGGAATGATAAAAAGAAAACAATAGCAACCAACAGTAACAACAAGATAATAAGAAAACAAGCGGAATGATCAACATAGTAATAAAGATCTACCAATAATAAAATATGAAGCTAACTACTAATACAATTGGTATGGGGTAGACACACACTCACTACCTACAAACCTTTTACCCTAATTCTCGACCTCTATATCTTCCTATCAAGGATCATATACTCAGTGAGCTGAAGCAAAGTCAAATCCTGCCTGATCACCTCTCCCAGTAATTCTTTGACCTACCTCTACCTCTCTTCAGTCCCACTGAGGCCAACCTCTTTTATATAGATATATATACACACACACCAGATGTGTTTTTTAATCCCAGCAAATATAAAGATAGTTTTTTTCTCCATAAATTCCTAAACAGAACAATAGGTACTTCTAAACTTTCTTTTGGGTGCACGTGGCTTCCATGAAACTTGCCCGTTTAGCATAAAGTTTTTTAAACCAAGCAACAGAAAAACAGTATTTTTTTTAAATGCTTATAAATTTGGACCCAAAAAAAAAAAAAATACCAGCCATCTTTTGAAGGCGGAAAGGTCAACAGACCCATCACGGATGCTCAGAGTAAATGGGTGTCTTGTGGCAGCGGTATATAGCTCACGGTGTTGATTCAGCCATTTTTCGATCATCGGAATTTCTTGTTTAGCTCCTTCCATTTCCTAAATTTTCTTCTTTCTTTGCCACACTGACATTTTAGCTTTTCCTTTTGGAAGGGTGGACAAATCGAGGTAGCGCGAATTTGGAAATGGGTCGGGTTTGAATGGGTCGAAAAAGATTTTAGAGATCCAATTTTTCTTGACAAAAGTTGAGCGTCTCTCTTTAATATAGCATGTTTGGCAAAAATTTTAAAATCAACTTATTTTAAGAAAGTATTTTTTCTCAAAAGTATTTCTAATGAGAAATAATTTGTGTTTGATTAAGTAATTTAAATAATACTTGTGAGCAGCAATTAGGATTTGACCAAAATTTTAAAAGTACTACTACTAAATATATTTTTCTTAAAAGTATTTTTCAAAAAAGTACATTTTTGGGGAAGACACTTTTTTCACTGTCTCAACTCAAAAGCACTTTTTTCCTCTTTTAAAAATTTGGCCAAACAGTTCAACTTAAAAATAAAAAATTTTTTTTTTTTTTTTTGCCTTGGAGAAGCTTGATAGTAAATGTTATATATACCTTTTGAATGTTATGATTAAAACTAGAGTCAATACCTTATAATCTACTTAAACTATACAACCTTTGTCAGTTGCCTACCTAACTATTACCTGTTCCCAAAAACCGCCTGAACTATATCCCCGTTCATAATACAAACCCCTTGTCGCATTTTACTAGTGTGTATTATTATTTTTAAAATATGCCATGTGACAATCTACATGGATATTTGTTTAGCTTAATCTAAAAAATAGACTTAACTAAGATTTTAATACTCTTCATTATATCATTGTGAATAATTTCACGGTAAAAATACAAAGGGGGCTAGAGTTAAAACTAGTGGGTCAATTATAAAAAACTTATTTATCTTTACTTTCATCGGAGAATAGCTACACCTTCTCTCAGTAGCGATTTTTTCCATTAATCTTGGTTCTAACCTCAATTGCTTTTGTCTATTCATGCTTCTGTTCAAAAATCGAGATAACAACTAGGATTCTGCTCCTGAATCAGTACAGAAGATTAGGGTTTTGAAGAGAGAGAGAATTTCAGATAGATTCAGATGAAGAAATGAAGAAGAAATGTGAAAAAATGAAGAAAGGTGAAAAGATGAGGAAGGAAGGTGAAATGTATATAAAAATGGAGAAAATAACAAGAAATATAAATTTTAAAAATGAATTAAACACTATCAGATGGCCATTTTAATGATTTTTTTTTGTCTTCACGCGCTCTTTGGCGATTTATTACACACATTTTGCCACATAAGCGACGAGAGAGTTTTGTTATGAAGTATGATATAGCTCAGGGGGTTCTCAAGGACAAGACATAATTTAAGTAGACAACTGATAAATATTATATAGTTTAGGCGAGTTTTAGAATATTAACTCTTAAAACGTACTAATTAATTTGTGAACAGTTGCTTCCAAGTTTCAAGTCAATTTAAAGACTCTAGTGTTATGTTTCCATTGTTGGTTCGAACCTTATAATAATTATCTTGTCTAACTGTGAATAAATACTGTGATAAGAGGACTTAAATCACTAGAACATACAATTTTGATAGGGTAAAGAACAGTCTCAATTAATCCTAACATAGGTTCCAGGGATCAACTAAGTTTCTTCTATAGTAATTGAGAGCAAGAATTTTAATAATACTGTTTCAATATTCTTTGTAAATAAATACACGAATTAGCTTGAGTCGTGTTGGGCACTGTCCTAAGAAACTATTTTAGCAGTGTGAAATATTTCTCCAGGATTAAACAAGCTTACCTCTATTTTATTTAGAGGATACAGGAACCGAAAAAATATTTATATTACAATAATCCAACAAGATTAAAAAAGAAAATAGGACAAAGAAAATTAATAAGAAAAATTAGAAATAAGAGAAGCTAAGAGAGAAAGAGAAGAAGGCTAAGTAGAAAAGCATTTATGATGGGATGATTATTGTGCAACCAAGTGATGGCTATTTATACTTGTAATTGCATGTAAATTTATTGTGCATGGCAAGAAAGTGGCTAATCAAGTTTTCTACTTGGCATAGCCTTCTAGAAGGCTAAGACAATTATCCTTAAAATATTGCCACAGTCCCCCACTATTTTAAAGACCCAAAAATAAACTTGTTGGATTTGTATGGTCCAAATGTAATAGGTTTGGTGTCTTCTCGACTATGAACCAAACTTAGACCAATAAAATTTAACTCACAGAACTACTGGTGAAATGTAATATTTTTATGAACCAATAATTCTTGTTATAAGTCAGAGATTTTATCAATCACATTTTGACCCCCGGTAATTTTGTTGTGCGGTTTTATATCCAATGGGCCATGTGCGTGCCTGGTTATTCGTGAGAGTTCTAGAGCACTCCACTCTCATATAGGTGAATTCATCAAGTGTATACTACTTTTAAATACACCATTCATAAGGACTATGAATTTCATTAAAAGTTATAACTCAGCCTCTCAATTAATAGCAGTCAAGCACTCTCTTTTAGTACTTCATTGCCAATATCGACTTGTTATTACCCATATGAACCTACTTCATGGGATCTCCAATCACATAGGTTGGGTTACCATTTCTATTGACAACATGGAGGCCTAAATTCCGCTCTTTTGAGGTTTGAAGAATTAATTTTCTTCCCACGGGTTTAGTTAGAGAATCGGCCAAATTAACTTCTGACTTCACATAACCAATGGAAATTATTCCATCTCTCAGCAGCTGCTTTATGACATCATGTCTCAATTTCATGTGTCTACTTTTACAATTATACGATTTATTCTTTGCTATAGCTATTGCCGACTGGAAATCACAATGTATAGACATAGGAGGCATACGTCCTTTATTAAAGGGATATTAGCTAAGAAGTTTCTTAGCCACTCAGCCTCAAAACCAGCTAATTCCAGAGCTACAAACTCTGATTCCATAGTTGATCTAGCAATGATCATCTGTTTAGCTGATTTCCAAGATATTGCACCACCACCAAGGGCGAATACATAATCACTAGTGGATTTTGTCTCATCTGAATCAGAGATTCAGTTTGCATCACTGTACCCTTCTAAAGAACGAAATCCACTATATAAAATACCATAATTCATGGTTCCTCTCAAATATTTCATTAGTCTATCTAATGCAGACCAATGCTCTCTGTTGGGATTATGAGTATATCTGCTCAGCTACACTCTGCATAGGCTATATCAGACCTTGTAAACTTCATTAAATGCATCAGACTCTCAATAATTTGAGCATATTTAGACTGAGCAACTGGGTCACCATTATTCTTTTTCAACTTAGAGTTAGCATCAAAAGGAGTGCTCACAGATGTGACATTAAAATATTCAAACTTCTTAAGAAGTCTCTCAACATAATGTTCTTGTGACAACATTGTGCCATCTTTACTCCTTATAACTTTAACTCTCAATATCATATTTACTTCACCCAGATCTTTCATATCAAAATTAGCAGACAAAAATAATTTAGTACTTTGCACAATATTTAAACTTGTACCAAATATAAGGATGTCATCAACATACATACATATTATCACATAATCATAATTTGTACCACTTTAATATAAACACATTTATCCACCTCAACTGAAGAAAAACTGTTTCTCAGTAAGACTTGTTCAAATTTCTCATACCACTGCTTAGGAGCTTTTTTAAGGCCAAAAAGAGATTTAATTAATTTACAAACTTTATTTTCTTGTCCAGGAATGACACAACCTTCAGGTTGAACCATATAAATCTCTTCTTCTAAGTCACCATTTAGAAAAAACAATTTTCACATCCATTTGGTGGATAAAAAGCTTACGGATTGAAGTTAAGGCGGTTAAAACTCGAATAGAAAAAATTCTAGTCACTGGTGCAAATGTATCAAAATAATCTATATTTTGTTTTTGAGAAAATCCTTTTGTTACTAACCGAGTTTTATATTTATCTAAGGATCCATCAGGATTAAATTTTCTTTTGAAAATTCATTTACAACCAATAGGTTTTGCACCAGGAGGTAAATCATTTAAAATCCATGTATTATTTTTCTTAATAGAATCAATTTCAATTTTTGTTGCCTCTTTCCAATATTTAGCATCTGAAGAATATATAGCTTCAAAATAATTTGATGGTTCATTATCGATAAGAAAAGTCTGAAAATCATTTCCATAAGAAAAATATTCTTTCCTAGGCCTTTTACTCCTTCTCAGTTCCTCATTAGAGGTAATTTCTCTATTTGTTTCAACATGTGTATGAGAAATTTTATCAAACGATGGATAAATATATTCAAAGAACTCAACATTCTTTGTTTCAATTATAGTATTGCAATCAAGCACATCACTTTTCAAAATAAGGAATCTATATGCAACACTATGTTCAATGTATCCAATAAGCATGCAATCATCAGTTTTAGAACCTATTTTTCTCTTTTTGGGTTTAGGCAAAAGAACTTTAGCAAGGCACCCCCACACTTTTAAATATTTTAAATTAGGTTTATTACCCTTCCACAATTCATAAGGAGTGTGAGCACGTAATTTTTGCCTCATACGAATTACTCCAAAATAATTCCCAAAATTAGGTCTTTTCTTTAATTATGTGTTATTTTTAGGAAATATTGTGCGATTTTCCTGTTTGTTTGCATGGATCTGTGTGCATGTTTAATTTTATTAATGCATTAAAAATACAAAAATATAGCATTTGCATTTAGGATTGAGTTTTTATATTTTTGGAATTAATTAATAATTAGGTGTTTTACAAAAATGAAAATTCACAAAAAATAACATATTATTTGCATTTTTGTCAAATTGTGTGATTTTCTTTTAATTTAGTGTTTAATTATTTGTGATAGGTATTATTTAAAGTTAATTACTATTTTCAAGCTAATTTAGGTCTTTTATAATTTAATTAGGATTTTTATTTCAAATTTTGAAAAAAAAGGAAGAAAAGAAAGGGAAAAGAATTCTTGGACCAATCCAATCTAATCCTCAAGCCCAAATCAAACACACCTAATACCCAACCCAAATCGGCCCAAACCCATGCCATACCCGGTCCATTCAGTTCAGACCTCAGAGGCGACTCAAACGACGTCGTTTCAGCGTCAACCAATCTCAATCGTCCATTCCCCATATCCAACGGCCAGGACTTAACCCATTACCCGTTTAACCCGACCCTGAACCGTTTCCCCCTGAACCCGATCCGGCCTCTAACCTTAACAAACAACACCGTTCAAACCAATCAAACAATCCAAGCCGTTGATCTCGTTTGATCGAACGGCCTGGATTTAACCTCACCCTCAGTATATATTTGTCCAAACGAACCCCGCCCCCAAACCAAGCCCCCCTCTCATTCTCTCCCAAACCTCGTCTCTTTCAGAGACGAGGAACCCTAGTAGCCGCCACCCCTCCCCTTCACCGTAAACTCGGTGGCAACGATGCCGGTGACCACCAAAAATACACCCCTGAACCCCCAGACCCTCCCCTCTATGAATCCACAACCCTTTCTCCGCGAATCATTACCAAACGTCTCGAATCTTCATCTGAAGAATTGGACCAAAACCTTAGTTCACCCAATCGCCCCAAATCAACACCCAACGTCCACCTGACTGCCCTCGTCACTAATCCCTAACCAGATTGGCTCGAATCCGAGTAAAAACTCATCGAATGGCGGATCTAGGGCTCGACGGTTCGAGATTGTTTCGAAGCTCTCAGGGTCGAACGGTTTCTGGTTAGTATTATAAGTCTATTTTTGATGAAATAGACGTATAATACTAACTGGAAATCAAGTTCGAAAGGGCATATGGTTGAAATCCGAGAAAAGAACAGTGAGTTCTTCTTAAATTCTTTTTCTTTTTCTATGTATTTGTTTGTCTGTGTGATTAGTCATTTCTTTAGGGTTTTTAGTTTAAGTTAATCCAGTATGTATATTCTGTTTCTTTTTCTGATTTTGGTTAGATTAAATATTCCAATGCTGTTTGAGTAGTTCAATCAACTCTTGGTTTACCTAAATTAGGTTCATCGTAATTCGTCTATTGTCCGTTATTTTCTCTCTTCTCCATCAGTTTATGTTCTGTCAATTAATAACATAGGTTATAAATAGTTTCGTCGATTAGTTCGTTCTTGTTTATAAACCAATAAGATCGTCAAATGGTTGTTGTGTATGCTTGATCTATAGACACTTAGCTTCAGGGCATTGTCAATAGGCTGACAATGAACCTGCATTCATGTTACCTGCATTCATGTGCATTTTGATTCAATTTTCAATTTCAGTTTAAATGATTTTGTCGAGTTCTGTGTGGTGGTTTAAATTTAGTTCATTTGTTTCAATTGGAATTCAACCTTAGTCATTTAGCTGTCAATAAGTTTGGTTATAGTTGTTAGTCAGATTTAGTTTTTAAATCTTTGTTAGCTTGAACAGATTTTAGAATTAAAAGTTTTAATACAGTTGAATAATTGTATTAGGGGCAGTAACATTAAGGGATTTCAGGGGTGATTTGAGAATGAAACAGTTAGGATAATATTTTAATGTTAGTGTTTTGATTAGTGGGATATTAGTGTCTTTAAATTAATATGGTAATGGGGAACAAAAGGGAATGAGGGGCTGAAAATAAGGAAAAGTTTTCCTTAGTGAGGTTTAAAGTGAAAAAATTCAGATTTTTAGTGGAAGAAAGGGGTCGGGCAGTAAGTTGGAAAGGAGGGAAGGTCTGTATAAGAGGGAAGAGAGAGGTTTGTAGAGGAGGACGGGAATTGAATTCTGAAAGCTGAAAAAAAGTTGAAAAAGAATAACTGTTCTTTTATTGCCTGGTTTAGGATCTGAAATAGCTAGAACTTTCTTCCTTTTACTTCTGCTCTATACTTGGGGAAGTTTATAGTTGCTGGTTATTTGTTGTTGTACTGCTGTTGCCACTTCTGTTTGCTACTACTGCTGATGCTGACTCTCTTCTTCTTCTTCTTCTTCTTGTATTGTCAATACCGGGTGCATATTTCGAACTCCCTTGATGTAGTTCCTTGAAGCTCACAAAAAATGGAAATATTCACAGATTTGGGTTTAGTAGTAGGCTGTCTGTTGTTGGATAAATTGTTAGTCAGTTATACCTAGTCAATATTGGTTATGTGTTTTGTATTATGTGAACAGTAGAGACATACGGATTGTAATTAAGAGCTAACTAAACTGCTATGTTCATGTTGACATGCTTTTAATTTACAAATTTGAACTGCTATGTTCATGTTGACATGCTATTAGTTTACAACTTTGAGCTGCTAGGTTGTCAGTGCGCCTTACCTAAACATGATTTGAGCTAGAGTTTGTGGTTATAACTGCTGCACCAGTATTTTAGGAGTGAGTTTACTTAAAGGATGATTTTGTAATTGTTGGCATTAGAACGTATTCAGCCATTGTTTAGCGTATCTGTTTATTGGTGATCTTAAGGTAGAACTCAATTGTTATAAGGTTTTGTTGACCTTATTGATTAGTTGGAAGTTTGATTCCTATTATGGCTCCACCTTGGTGACTGATTGAAATATGTTTGTGATTTATTGCTTAATGCTAATTGACAAAGGGTACAATCTATTGCTTATATTTCTATACCATGTTCTTTCCAGAAGTCCAGGCAACAAAATTCATTAAAAAGGAAATATAACAACCCACTTCTTTATGCTTGAATACTAGTTGGTTATTGTTAAAAAAAAAGCTCATGTCTAATAAGCGACGAAAACAGAGGTGAACGAACTTGAGATTTTGAATGATGTCATATAATATTTGTTTGGTTGCGCTGATTTTGGTTCTGAATTATTCTGTTAATAAGCCGTTTCGAAAATAATTTAAGCCATAAGGCCATTGTGAAACAAGGAATGTATAGCCTTGCAACTCATTTGGGCCAGCTGCCAGCCCAATGCCATTTCAGCTGAACGCTTTGCTTCAATTTAACACAAGCCCAATAGTTATTAAGTTATCTTGAACATTAGCCTAAAATAATTAGAATTCCTTTAAGCTCTCCTTAATTAATTAGGCTCTTGCGATTGGTTTGAGATGTGCCATATTAGCCAAGCCAACAATTATGGCCCTCACTTAATTAACTTTAATCCTTTAGAAATTGAGGTGTGCCATTTAGTGAATTTTCCATGGCCTCGCAAAGTTAAAAATGCGCAGTGGCTTTTAAGGGCAATATTTTAATAAAGTTATTTTCATAAATTTGGGTGCGCATTTATGTGACCCAAATCCAAATCTCAACAAAGTCGAAATATGTCGCTAATCACTGGTACATTGATTGTGACGTGGTTCGAGATGCATTTCCTCGACGTTGCAAATTCCTTTCAAAAATAATGAATGAGACGAGCCTCGGCAAACAAAAATACACAAGTTGCAGGGCCCTCTATACGTGTTGGTAAAGTTACTTAGACTTCAGGATGGGCCGTTTATCAAAATTTCACGGCCCTACCCAAAATAATGACACGCTAGTCGCTTTAGGCGCATATTTAATAATGTTATCTTCTTAAACTCGGGTGCACATTTATGTGACCCAAATCCAAATCTCAACAGAGTTGAAATATGTCAATAACCACGGGTGCATTGATGTGACGTGGTCCAAGATGTATTTTCACGATGTTGCAAATTCTCGGTAAAAATAATAATAATAAAAGCGGTAAATAGTTAAAATTTGCACATAGGTTCAACATGTATTAAAACCAGATAAATAAGCCGAATATGATAGTTGAGCGACCGTGCTAGAACGACGAACTCGGGAATGCCTAACTCCTTCTCCCGGGTTAACAGAATTCCTTACTCGGATTTCTGGTTCGCGGACTGTAATACAGAGTCAATATTTTCCTCGATTCGGGATTCAACCGGTGACTTGGGACACCATAAATCTCCCAAGTGGCGACTCTGAATCTTTAAATAAAATCCCGTTTCGATTGTCCTTTAATTAGAAAAACTCCCTTTTATGCCCCTTTGCGGCGGCGCGGGTAAAAAGGAGGTGTGACAACTCTGGCGACTCTGCTGGGGATAGATAGGCATTTTGTGGAGTTGGGTACTGGGAGAGTGATGTACGACTTTGGAAAATCCGTGGAGAGAAGTGGCATTGGGGAGGATCATCTGGTGCATAAAGATATCCACGGGGACGATGTCGAGGCTGGACGTGTTGATCGGGAAAGCCCATTGGATCATCTTTTCTATTTTTCTTTCTTCCACCCAAGCTTACTGAGATGTTCTGAATGTTTTTCAAACAACTCATGATTTTGCCTGACTTGATTCCCTTTTCAACTAGCTCCCCCATTTTTAACACATCATTGAAAGGCTTCCCCATGGCCAGGATCAAATGACTGAAGTAGGTGGGCCCCTGGACTTGTAGGAAAAGCTCAACCATTTCTTCTTCACCAATCGGGGTATTGACTCGAGCAGCCTGCTCCCTCCGTCTGAGCCCGAACTCTTTAAAGCTTTCCTCCGGCTTCTTTCCCATTCTAGATATGGAGGAGCGGTCTGGGGTAACGCCTGATTTGTATCGAAAGTATTGAACAAAATCTTGAGCCATGTCACCCAATATAGGCCATTTACCAACATCTTGACGAGCATACCAGTCTAAAGCTGCCCCAGTCAGGCTCTCACTGAAATACGCCATCATCAAGTCATCTTTCTCTCCAACACCTCTCATTTCACTGCAATAAACCTTCAGGTGGGAAACCGGATCCCCACACCCATCATACAAGTTAAATTTTGGCACTTTAAACCCCGCGGGAAGGCGAACGTCAGGGGACACATACAGTTCTTTGTAAGCCATGCTTCCCTGGTCTCCCATTCCTTGCTTGTTCTTTAAGGACTTTTCTATGCCTTTTAGCCTCCTAGGTTCCTCATCTTTCCCTTTTCTTCTTGTGAACCTTTCATTTTCAACATGAGACTCATCCCTTGGGCCCTGTTTGTATGAATAGGGAACCTTGTGGGCAACCTCTGAGGGGTAATATTGGGCATCATGAGCTTGGAGACAAGCGGGTGGATCTAGAGAGTGTGGAGGATCATCTGGCATTGTGTCCAGATTTTAGGTAAGGGCAGCATCTAGGAAGCTAGATGGTGGCGGGGGTGGTGCCTTCCCAGTCATCCAAGCCCGATACATATCAGCCATGTGTTGTTTTAACATCTTTACCTCTTCAACCAACCCATTGTCCTGTTCGACCAACTGCTTTCGAGCGCCGGTATCAACCAACTCAGTTCTGTTGTTGTCTGCCATTGCCTTTTGACTTTATATTGTAGAGAAGAGTTACTACTTTAAAACCACAAACCAACCACCCTTCTGCTATGAATATAACAAAATGAAGCCATCACGTTAGCGTTAGGGCATTTAATATAATCTCATTTTATGTGCAATGCATCTAGCCATAGTTATCGGTTCTAAAATGACTTCGAGGGTACAAAGGTCAATTGGCATCATCCCAATTTGTTCATTTCAACCTCTCTTTTCTTTGCCTTTCTAGCACTTGCTGGCTTCCCCATTTTCCTTCATTTCTCCTTTTTTTTAATCATCACTCTTTCTTTCTCTCATATCTCACATCCCACAATTTCACTTTTTTTTCGTTTCCCTTTTCTTCCCTTCTTTTTTTTCTCTTTTCTTTTAATAATAATAAAAAAAATGATTCGATCAAACCCTATGTAGGTTACCACTTTGTTATTATCTGAACTGTATATATAAAATGCTACGAAATCCTTCTCTTCTCTCTCTTGAGGAGTGCACGCTGGTCGTGACTTCTTTCTGTTAGTGTCATATAACAAAATAGAACGAGGATTCGGAGGAGTTGAAAAATCGGATGATCTTTTGGTTACCGGTACGCAGTTCCCATCCTCGGCTCGAGTTGTCCACTCGGGTAAGCCAGGTCTAGAACACACCCAGGATAAACCTAGTATAACAAAACCTTATGCCGGATCCCTAGTAGGAATGCTTATTTGTATCATGTGCACTTAACTTAGGGGACTCAACACAGGGGTTGGGTCCGTCTAGGACAAGCGACCTGAAATGAAAAAGACCATCCTGCTTCATCCTGTTTGTTTTACGCATTTTTTTGACTTGCATGCCGACCGGATTCTGAAAATACTGGAATATCGGAAAAAGAAAAAAAAGGAAAAAAAATGAAAAAAATGTTTTTTAGTGTAATTTATTTAAACAAGTCTTGTTTTCAGAAATAGGTTATTTTCGTTGCCCGAACTACGCCGGTTTGATTTTCACCGGATGTGAGATACGTAGGCAACCCTCATCGGGTCCAACCTCCCCTTTTTGCAAAAATAGCAAAAAATGTCAAAATTTTTAATCTTTCGTCATAAATAAGTCGGGTGATTCCATTCTTGTAAAAATAGCCAAATGTCCCTAAAAAGACTCCGGAAGGCTGTTTTTGCGAAAAATAACCACTTTTGGTCATTTTCAAGGTTTTGTCCGGTTGGTAAAACACAGCCTTTAAATCTTCTTCGAAGTGCTGAAAGGCCGTATTGACAAAACCGGAGTTTTATTTAAACGTGTGTCAATTTTAGTTTATTCTTTCTTTGAGTCCAATGAGTGTTAATCACCCCAAACAAACATACAGAATGAGCCCGGGTCCAAGTTTGCCGGTAACAGTTAGGAGCAAGATCCCTTTGGAGTTGCGCTTGTGGTGGAAGGACTTGGAAAAGTCAGAGCGAGATAAGATCAAATTACATCTGGCAGGTCTCCCCAGTTTGTTGAACGTCAGACCCAGATGTGACATCATAAAGGCTTTGGTTACATTTTGGGACCCAACCCACAACGTATTCCACTTCTCGGATTTTGAACTCACCCCAACCTTAGAAGAGGTAGTAGGTTATATGGACATTACTGATGGGCTAAGGCATAAATATCTGATTGCTCCAAGAGCCGTCAATTTGCACAAGTTCATGGATCTGCTGAAGATAAGCAAGAGAGTCCTGTACTCTGAATTGGATAGGGTTTTTTCTACTCTGCAGTTCATATACCAGATGTATGGGCATATAGGAGGGTTCGACGATCTAGAAAACGGGGTTTGCAGCCTAGGGAATCGGACAAAATGGGATGAACATAGGCGGTTCGCCTTCATGGTAGCATTCTTGGGCATTGTGGCGTTTCCTCGGAAAGACAGAAATATTGATTTGAAGGTGGCTGGAGTCGTCAAGGTCCTAATTACCAACAACAAAAGCACGCTTGCCCCTATGATAGTATCCGAGATATACCGAGCTCTCACAGCCTGTAAAGCCGAGGCAGATTTTTTCGAAGGATGCAATATGTTATTGCAGATGTGGATGATCGAGCACCTGTGTCATCATCCTCAGTATATGAGCTATATATCTACAAACGAAGGTTGCATTGAAGGATATAACACGAGGGTTTCAGGGCTCAAATTGCCAGAAGGGTCTGAAGACTGGGTATCTTGCCTTCGCGCCATCATTGCAGCACAAATAGGGTGGACATTGGGTTGGCTTCCTGTTGAAGAAATTGTGTACATGCCCGCCACGGGTCCTTACTTCCTCTTAATGGGACTCCAAGGTATTCAGCCTTATGCGCCTTACTGGGTGATGAGACAGTTAGGGAGGTGTCAGGTGGTACACCCAGATTAAGATCTCAGTGTTCATGCAATCGAGGTTAGCACTAACGGCCAATTTCATGAAGAAACCGTTCGTTCTATATGGAATGAATGCCAGTATTTAACGGTAAACACTCGAGTGCACGACCTATCCAGAGGTGAAGTCTCACCGGCTTATATCGCTTGGTACAGGAAGAGAGATGTTGTAAGAGATGAGCTAGAACGGCCAACCAAAAAACCTCACATTCAAGAGTTCGTTGAGGCGTCACAAGAACCGTGGGACTGGTTGGCCAAAGAGTGCGAATACCGGGCCGAAATAGGCAAGCTGAAACAACAGGTTAAGGATCTAAAATTTGAGAACAAAGTGCAAGTTGTTGCCGATGAAGGAGAGAAGAACAAATTAGCTCGGAAAAGCAAGGTCCTCAAAGCTCAAATCCGAGAAATGAAAATAGCTGCCCGAAACCCGAAGAGAAGCCGGGCTGATGAAAAGCTCATAAACGGTCTGAAGAAGAAAGTCCTCGAGTATCAAGAAGACCTGGAAAAATCTAAAGCTGGTCTAGCGAGAATCCAGGTGAAATGGATAAAGAAGGCAGAAGAGCGAGCACGGTCTATGCAACAAATGAAGAGGGACTACGAAAAGAGCATCGCTCTATTGAGAGAAACAATATCCACTCTCGAATAGCGGATCTTCGGACAAGCCCGAGATTCCAGAGCAGATAGGAAGCACTACTATGATCTACTGGACCGAATGGAGAAATAGATGAATGAGTTACAGGATCAACTCCTTTACGACGCGCAAATGCTGGGGATGCGGAATCAACAAATAGAGCGATTGCTTATGGAAAGGGACAAAATCAAGGGAAGAATCGACGATATCGGGCACTATATCACCATAAAGTGCCTAGCTTGTGAGGATATGTCACGTACCACCTTCTTTGCTTCAATAATGATTTATGTCCACCAGATCATGGAAGATTTGAAAGATCTGCAAAGGGGCCTTGCACCAAAACCCGCGACGAGGCCAAACGACGCCCCGCGGGCGCCAAAATTCAAAACTCTGAAACATTCATAGCTTGAGTCTGTATTTTCCTTGTCTTCAGAGTCTGTTGTCCGTCGGAGTTTGTATTGCCCTTTTTGGCATAAAAGTTTGTAGTCTGTATCAAGTTTGTCAATTTCCTTTCAAAAATGTTTTGTCTTATAATAAAACGTTTTGCTAGTAAAGGTTGAAAAATCCAAAAATGGTGTCTTTATTTTCCGCACTTGTGTCAGAACTACGCACGGTCTGGTTCATGCGGGGACATGATACGTAGTCAATCCACATAAGATTCGACCACCACTAAAAAAGGGAAAGTTTGGAGGAACTTAAAAAAAGTCGGAATGACGCATGCAGTCAGAACAAAGACATGATAGAAATGGTTAAACTGCTTAGGAACATTGCATCCTCAACGTGAAATTGCAATATATGTTAAACTCTAACGCTAATAAGTTTGTTGTTTATACCAGAGAAAGATTTCGAAACAGTTAGCTCATTAGAACGTTCTGGCAGATTACCATTACCACACAAGATCTAAAGGGCCCATTCCGAAAAGTATGTCTGGTTCGGACAAAAGTTTTGAGGAGGAAAAGACAGAGATGCAAATGATGAAGGAGGAAGTAGACAGGTTGAGACAAGAGATAGCTGGGATGCACTTAGCCTGGGCTAAGGGACAAACATCACCAATACTTCCCCCTACTCCCACCCTCTCACCAGCTCGAACTCCGGAACACCCTTCCACTGGTCCATCAACGAGCTTCCCCATTGCCCAATACTATCAGGGGGAAACTTCCTATAATCCCCAAGCTCCACCACCCAAACAAAACCCTCCTCCACCAACTGTTCCTATTTTCGTGGCACCTCCACCCGCCACATTGCAAAAATCATCCGATGAACCAGTGTTTCAGGTTCACGACAACCAATACTATCCTCCCGAACTCACCTTCAAAGCACCCGAGCCATACACTTACACCCCTCACCTTCAGTTCCCGGCGGAAACTGAGAGGCCGACTAAGAATTCGAAGCAGGACGAAATGCTTCGTAAAGTGAAAAGCCTGGAGCAATCCTTCAGGAATATGCATGGATTGGGCAGCCAAGTTAGTGTGGCCTACAAAGATCTGTGTCCCTTCCCCGATGTTCAATTGCCGGCAGGTTTTAAGATGCCAAAGTTTGATCTATATGAGGGACATGGTGATCCCATGACACATCTACGAGGTTTCTGTAGTAAGATGAGAGGGGCAGGTGGAAAGGATGAGCTACTGATAGCTTATTTTGGTCAAAGTTTAAGCGGGTCCGTACTGGAATGGTACACGAGGCAGGATCCTAGCAGGTGGTATACCTGGGACGATCTAGCACAAGCATTTGCAGGTCACTTCCAGTATAACCTTGAGATCGTCCCTGACCGTCTCACACTGTTGATACTTGAGAAAAAGCCTGGAGAGAGCTTCAGGGAATTCGGATTCCGTTGGAGAGAACAAGCAGCAAGAGTCGATCCACCAATGAGGGAAGGCGAAATGGTGGACTACTTCTTACAAACTTTGGAGCCAACTTACTTTGGTCACCTGGTGACGTCAGTTGGTAAATCTTTCAACGAAGTAGTAAAGATGGGCTGTATGGTTGAAGAGGGACTCAGGTCCAACAAGATAATGAGCTATTCGGCAATCAAGGCCACAACTCAGGCTATCCAAAGTGGCACAGGAGGTGCGCTCGGGAAAAAGAAGAGAGAGGAGGTCGCAACAGTTGAAGCAGGTACTTGGTCCAGATCCAGAGGTCTTTCCCCTCACTACCAACCCAGACCCCATCACCCAAATTACCCATACACTCTATACAACCATCCACAACCCTATTATCCACCACAAGAGCCACATTTCTCTGTCCATCATGCCCAAACTTACACCCAGCCTCCGGCTCACCCACAATGGCGTGCGCTGTTTCCCCAGAATACATACCCACCTCCGCAAAGCACATATCCACCACCAAGGGCTTACAGGGGCCAGGCTTCCGCGGAAATCAAGCTTTCAGGAATGAAAGGGTGTACAGGCAGAGAACATTCACTCCGCTGGGAGAAACCTATACTACTCTGTTCCACAAATTGAGGCAATTAGGCCTATTGAGTCCTGTTGAGCCCAAATTGCCAAATCCCCTTCCCAAAAATCTAGACCACTCGGTAAGATGTGAATATTGTTCGTGGGCTCCCGGGCATGATATTGAGAAGTGTTGGAAGTTGAAGACTGCCATACAAGATCTTATTAACACAAATAGAATCGAGGTTCAGGCACCAGAGGCACCCAACATCAATGAGAACCCGTTGCCGGTGCACCATGAGGCTCACATGATCGAACTAATGCACGAAGGAGGGGAGCCCAAGAAAACTTCACAAACGGTAATGATGATTCGTGCCAGTCCAAACGAAAGTCCAACCAGTGGAAAGACAGTGGTACAGTTGGGAAGGGTAGATGACAAGCCAGTTGTGGTAATAGGGAAAGGTACGTCTGTTGTTGCGAATAAGCCAAAACCAGTTAAGGTAGTGTTGCATTCTGTTCCAAGAACACCAGTGTTAGTTGTGAAGGCGGCTCGCGTCGAACCAGTTGTTATCAGGCCAGTAATGTAGTTGCCGATAACAAGTGAGAAAGCTGTGCCATGGAGCTACAGTCAAGTGACGGTGATGCATAAGGGGAAGGAGGTTGTGGAAGAAGTATGTGAGGCCCAGGGGTTAACTCGTTCGGGAAGGTGTTTTTCTCCCGCAGAATTGAGAAGGGCCAATCTTGTAACAATAAAGAAGCCAGTGACGGAGGAAGAAGCAGAGGAGTTTTTGAAGAAGATGAAGGCACAAGATTACTCCATTGTAGAGTAGTTGAGGAAGACCCCGGCCCAGATTTCGTTGTTATCCTTGTTGATCCATTCAAGCGATCATTGTCAGGCCTTAATGAAGATTCTGAACAAAGCCCATATTCCGGACAAGCTCTCAGTGAACCATTTGGAGAAAATAGTGCACAAAATCTTCGAGGTAAACCGAGTGACATTTTCTGACGATGAGTTGCCAGTAGAGGGTACAGAACACAACAGAGCACTCTACCTGACTGTGAAATGCGAAGACTCGGTGGTCACTCGAGTACTGATTGATAATGGGTCCAGTGCCAATATCTGTCCTTTGGCCACTCTGAACAAACTGAAGGTTGATGATGATATGATTCACAAGAATAACGTCTGCGTCCGAGGTTTTGATGGGGCAGTACTGACACAGTGGGTGATATCATACTGGAATTGACAATTGGCCCGGTCGAGTTCACCATGGAATTTCAAGTGATAGACGTGGCAGTGTCGTATAATTTTCTGTTGGGGAGACCCTGGATCCACGCAGCCAAAGCAGTGCCCTCTACACTGCATCAGATGGTCAAATTTGAATGGGATAGACAAGAGGTTATCGTACACGGGGATGACGGTACACATGCCGTTAGTGATGCCATTGTGCCCTTCATAGAAACCGATGATGACAAGGGCCCATGGGTTTATCAGGTTTTTGACGCAGTCTCAGTAGACAAAATTCCTGAGGGTGGGGCCTTCCACTTCCCAAAATCGCAGCTGGGACCTTCATGATAGCCTCAAAGATGTTAAACAGCGGGTTTGTACCAGGAAAAAGATTGGGGGTTGATCTGCAGGGTATTGTCCAGCCAGTTTCTTTGCCCAAGAACCTGGATACTTTTGGGCTGGGATTCAAACCTACGACAGCAGATGTAAAGCGGGCCCGTAAGTTGAAGAAAAGAGTCTAGGTCCTCCCTAAGCCAATCCCGCGCCTATCCAGATCATTTGTCGAAGCAGGTATCAGAGAGTTGTCGGTCCCGAAGGTTCTCGGACCACTGATCGGGCCAGATGGAGATTTGAATGAAGGCTTTGAAAGGTTGTTCGCCGATGTCAACATGATAGAAGCTAGAGAAGGTTCCAGTAAGGCAGACATACAGTTTGTGGGGCCTAGGGCTAATGTCAACAATTGGACAGCTACTCCTTTTCCTACTCGGAGGGAGTCCTGGTAGTTGGCTCTGATTTTCCTTCCTGTTTTCTGGATTATTCGAGGGTTGTAATCCAGATTTCTTTTTATTTTTTTTGTGTTCATCAAAGTGTGAAACCTTGTTATACTATAGTTCAATAAAATAAAAAGTTTCTTCTTCATTCCTTATTTTTATTTTTATTTTTAATTTTGTTTTCTTCTTTTCTTTGTCTGAACAGTTCTCTTTATACTGGTCTTAATGACATGGCATGCACAACGGATCTTCAACCTAGTCTAAAAGATCAATCTGATTCCGAACTAATTGTACAAGAGGTCGATTATGATGACGAATCGGAATACGATGAGGATGAAGCCTTTGAAGAGATAAACAGAGAACTAAGCCAGTTCGAAGAAAAACCCAAGCCCAACTTAAATGACACAGAAGCCATCAATTTAGGGGATGCAGACGATATTAGGGAAACTAAAATAAGCATCCACATTGAACCAAATATAAGGGAGGAACTAGTCAAAGCACTCACTGAATTCAAAGACATTTTTGCATGGTCATACGATGACATTCTGGGATTAAGCACTGATTTAGTGGTTCATAAATTGCCCACTGACCCGACATGCCCTCCCGTCAAGCAGAAATTGAGGAAGTTCAAAACAGACATGAGTGTGAAGATTAAAGAGGAAGTAACCAAGCAACTACAAGCAAAGGTTATTCGGATCACTCAATATCCTGATTGGTTGGCTAATGTGGTGCCTGTGCCGAAGAAAGATGGGAAGATCAGGGTGTGTGTCGATTACCGCAATCTGAACAGGGCAAGCCCAAAGGATAACTTTCCATTACCCAACATCCATATTTTGATCGATAATTGTGCCGGACGTGAGATCGGGTCTTTTGTGGATTGTTACGCTGGGTATCATCAGATTCTGATGGATGAAGAAAACGCAGAAAAAACGGCTTTTATTACGCCGTGGGGGACTGATTGCTACCGGGTAATGCCATTTGGTTTGAAGAACGCTGGGGCAATATACATAAGAGCAATGACTACTGTGTTTCATGACATGATACACAAAGAGATTGAGGTATACGTGGACGATGTGATCATAAAATCCAAGCATCAGGAAGACCACGTAGCAGACCTGAGGAAGTTTTTCCAAAGACTTCGAAGGTACGATATTAAGCTCAACCCAGCCAAATGTGCATTTGGTGTTCCATCTGGAAAGTTGTTGGGATTCATCGTCAGTCGGCGAGGCATTGAGTTGGACCCGTCAAAGATCAAATCCATCCAAGATTTGCCACCGCCGAAGAACAAGACAGAAGTAATGAGTCTGTTGGGAAGGTTGAATTATATCAGCAGGTTTATTGCTCAACTCACGGCAACTTGTGAACCCATTTTTCGGCTACTGAAGAAAGATGCTGCGGTAGAATAGACGGCAGAATGTCAGGAGGCATTTGACCAAATCAAAGGATATTTATCAAGTCCACCCGTGTTAGTTTCACCTGAGCCGGGGAGACCATTAATTCTTTATCTAACGGTCCTGGAGAATTCGTTTGGTTGTGTACTGGGGAAACACGACATTACAGGAAGGAAGGAGCAAGCTATCTATTATCTCAGCAAGAAGTTTACAGGCTATGAGGTTAAGTACACTCAACTCGAGAGGACATGTTGCGCCCTAACTTGGGTGGCTCAGAAATTGAAGCATTATCTGGCATCATATACTACTTATCTCATTTCACGCTTGGATCCGTTGAAGTATATTTTCCAGAAGCCTATGCCCACAGAGAGATTGGCTAAATGGCAGATACTACTCACAGAATTCGACATCGTCTATGTGACGAGGACGACCATGAAAGCCCAAGCACTAGCCGATCACTTGGCCGAGAATCCTGTTGATGAAGAATACGAGCCCTTGAAGACGTATTTTCCTGATGAAGAAATAATGCATGTAGATGAGTTGGAATTATCTGGGGAACCAGGTTGGAAGCTCTTCTTTGATGGAGCCGCAAATGCGAAAGGAGTTGGAATAGGGGCGGTACTTATTTCTAAAACAGAGCATCATTATTCTGTTACGGCACAACTACGTTTCCATTGTACCAATAACATGGCTAAATATAAGGCGTGCATTTTGGGCTTACGGTTAGCTGCAGACATGGATGTCCAGGACGTCTTGGTCTTGGGAGACTCAGACCTCCTGGTGCATCAAATCCAGGGTGAATGGGAAACACGGGATTTGAAGCTCATACCATATCGACAATGTTTGCACGATCTGAGCAAGCGATTTCGATCAGTGGAGTTCAGACACATCCCAAGAGTTCACAATGAGGTTGCCGATGCTTTGGCCACTTTAGCATCGATGTTGCACCACCCAGACAAAATTCATGTTGACCCGTTGCATATCCAGGTTCGTGATCAGCATGCTTATTGCAACATGATAGAGGAAGAAATGGATGGCGAGCCGTGGTTTTATGATGTCAAGGAGTACCTCAGGATGGGGATATACCCGGAGCAGGCCACCGGAGATCAAAAGAGAACCATTCGGCGATTGACCAATGGATTTTTCCTTAGTGGAGGAGTGTTGTACAAAAGAACACCAGATTTGGGATTGCTGAGATGTATAGATGCTAGTCAAGCCACGACAGTTATGACAGAGGTACATGCTGGAGTTTGTGGGCCACATATGAGCGGATATGTGTTGGCGAAGAAGATTCTTCGAGCAGGGTACTATTGGCTGACTATGGAGCGTGATTGTATCAGTTTCGTGCGAAAATGCCATCAGTGTCAGATACACGAAGATTTGATTCATTCTCCGCCGATAGAATTGCATACAATGTCAGCACCGTGGCCATTTGTCGCTTGGGGCATGGATGTCATTGGACCTATTGAACCGGCAGATACCAACGGTCATAGGTTCATTCTGGTGGCCATCGATTATTTCACTAAGTGGGTTGAAGCTAAAACTTTCAAGTCGGTAACCAAGAAGGCAGTGGTAGATTTTGTTCATTCCCATATCATCTGTAGATTTGGGGTCCCAAAAGTAATCATCACGGACAATGGTGTTAATCTTAACAACGGTTTGATGAATGAAGTATGTCAACAGTTCAAGATTACACACCGCAACTCCATACCATATCGTCCCAAGGCGAATGGAGCGGTCGAGGCGGCCAACAAGAACATAAAGAAGATACTGAGGAAGATGATAGAAGGATCCAGACAATGGCATGAGAAATTACCATTTGCATTGTTGGGTTATCACACTACTGTTCGTACTTCAGTAGGGGCTACTCCTTATTTGTTGGTATATGGAACTGAAGCAGTAATACCGGCGGAAGTTAAAATTCCATCCCTT
This sequence comes from Nicotiana sylvestris, assembly GCF_000393655.2. Taxonomy (NCBI): domain Eukaryota; kingdom Viridiplantae; phylum Streptophyta; class Magnoliopsida; order Solanales; family Solanaceae; genus Nicotiana; species Nicotiana sylvestris. The sequence continues at coordinate 162,889,119 of NC_091061.1, read as the reverse complement.
CGGATTGTCGCTGAAGTTGAGATTGATGATGACGAGTGGGTCAAAACCCGTTTGGAGCAGCTGAACTTGATTGATGAAAAGAGACTGGCAGCTGTGTGTCATGGCCAGTTATATTAAAAGAGAATGGCAAGAGCATACAACAAAAAGGTGCGTCCCTGGAAGTTTGAAGTGGGCCAGCAAGTGCTGAAACGCACCCTCCCACATCAAGCTTAGGCAAAGGGCAAGTTCGCCCCGAATTGGCAAAGGCCATTCATTGTAACCAGAGTGTTGTCCAATGGCGCTTTATGCTTAACATATATCGAAGGGAAATGCATCGACATGGCTATCAATTCTGACGCAGTTAAGAGATATTATGTATGATTTCTTTTAGTTGTAATTGTTGTTTGTTTGTATTTGGCATTTATCGGAGAATGAAATGACGGAGGCAATTCCTTCTTCTATCCAAACACTTTAACCTTTGCTTCCCCTTTTGAGCCTTATTTGTTCTTTCATACCCCTCTTTTTGAAACATTAATGAAAAGGAAAGAAAAGAGAGGAGAAAAATAATGATAATAAAGATAAAAGAAAGTCACAAGAAAAATAAAGGAATTGGGAACTACGTTTGACCTGATTCTTCAAAGAAGGATATGTAGGCGCCTCACGACTCGGTCATAGTGTAACATAGCGCGCGTAAGGTAACATAGTGTAACAAAAAATAAAAATCCCCAAGCAAGAAAATACAGGGGCAGAAGTTTGTGTTTGTAATTTTGGAAAGAAAGTGTGATTCCAAGAGTTGTACTGTTTTACCCATCAAAATTATTTTGAACTCTTGATACCCCATTTCTTTAGCCATACACGAAACCTATATTGATGTCCAAAAAGACCTTCCGATCAGTATCCGAGAGGTGACAAGTCATGCAAACGAAAGTCAGGGATAACACCCCGATCCCCAGCAGAGAAGAGGAGCATGAACTGAAAATGAATTGATAGCCGAAAAGAATCCCCAGCAGAGAGAGTCATATCGGTAACACTCCGATCCCCAGCTGAAAAAAATAAAAAAAATAAAAAAAATAAAAATAAAAAAATAAAATAAAATGAGAGAGTCTTATCGGTGAAAACCTCCACAGGCACCAAAAGGCGACGTAAGTTGAGAAATTAAACAAGAAGAGTCTTATCGGTGAAAACCTTCACAGGCACCATAAGGCGACGGGAGTTGAGAGAAATGAGAGAGTTTTATTAGAGAAAACCCCTCGAAGGGCACTATGAGGTGACAAGACAAGATTAGCGGGAAGGATCCGCAGTTGGCAAAGAGTTGAATGCCTGTTTATCCCCAGCAGGATGAGGCCATCCGAAAGATTGATTGATACAAATAGACTAGGTTGATTAATCCGGAATGCACGACATGATCGTTGGGATCGGTTATATCATTCAGATAAGTTCTTTTCTTTCTTTTTCCCCAGCATTTGTTCAGAAAGACTTCTTCTTTTTCTATTTTCTGAAATCATCACTTTTTCATTTCTTGGTTTAAAGACTTTACCTCCCAGCAGTTTGTTTTTGAAAAGGATTTTCAGAGCTTACTACCAGTCGCCAAAATGGTGCAAAACAAAATGCGAATAGGACAGGCCAAAGATAAGGCGACAAAGCGAAAAGAAGTTGGTCGCAAGATCAAATGATGGATGGGTCTAGATCCCAAGAGGACCAAATTTCCAGGGGAAGTTGAAAAAAAACGGAAAAGCAACAGTTAAAAGGTTATGAGGATCCCCAGCAGATTTGCGAGATACAGGAACAACTCCGACAGATTCACGACCAAGTTCCGCAATACACAGAGCGGGGAAGGAAGAGAAAAGAAAAACCATCCCCAGCAGGAATATCATCCCCAGCAAATAATATCGTCCCCAGCAAGTTCTGTAGCAAAGAAGGGAAAGGAAAAAGGGAGAAACCATCCCCAGCAGAAGTGGCACGACCACTCACCACATTTTAAACTAACAAATTTTTCTTTGATTTGAAGCAGGGAAAGGAAATATTATTGACAGTAGGAAGACATGGCCACAAAGAAGATTATCAAACTGGGGCAGAAAATTTTCTCTCATTGCGAAAATTTTCTTGAAATCAGATACCCACTTGGGGAAGATGGAAGATAACACAAGTTTTGAAGGAAGTGGAATTCCCCGCAGTTTACGGGAGAAAGAATACAAGTTTTAAAGAAAGCAATCTTGGAAGAAGCAAGATAACCCAAGTTTTAAGGGTAGTGGTCTTTGAATCAGTATCATCCCCACCATTGTTAAAGGGAGGAAAGTAACTAGTCTTAAAGAAGGAAGATAATTCCCCAGCAGTGTTATCCCCGACAGGTTTCAGAGAAGTGAAAACACCAGCTTGAGGAAAGTAGCTCCAAGTGGAAGGAAGGCACCAGCTTTAAAGGAAGTAGTCTGTGAAGAAGGAAAATAACATATTTGCGAATAAAATATCGGTGTTATCCCCAGCAGTTTTCAGAGGAATAAAACACCAGTTTTGAGGGAAGCAGTTCTGAAAGAAGATGATTCAAGTAGTCGAAGTTAGGAGCCCACCTGGAGAATGGAGGTGTTACATTTTTAGAAAGTTGTTGAAGTCAGGAGCCCGCCTGGAGAATGGAGGCTGAATTATTTTTAAGAAGTCGCCTGGAGAATGGAGGCTGAATTATTTTTAAGAAGTTGTTGAAGTCAGGAGCCCGCCTGGAGAACGGAGGCTGAATTATTTTTAAGAAGTTGTTGAAGTCAGGAGCCCGCCTGGAGAATGGAGGTGTTACATTTTAAGAAGTTGTTGAAGTCAGGAGCCCGCCTGGAGAATGGAGGCTGAATTATTTTTAAGAAGTTGTTGAAGTCAGGATCCCGCCTGGAGAATGGAGGTGTTACATTTTAAGAAGTTGTTGAAGTCAGGAGCCCGCCTGGAGAATGGAGGCTGAATTATTTTTAAGAAGTTGTTGAAGTCAGGAGCCCGCCTGGAGAATGGATGTGTTATATTTTTAAGAAGTAGTCGAAGTCAGGAGCCCGCCTGGAGAATGGAGGTGTTATATTTTAAGAAGTAATTGTTGTTGAAGTCAGTAAAGCAGCGGGAAACAACAAAATCCCCAGCAGAGGAAGGCAGTTCAAGATTCGAAGGAAAATAACGCGAAGCTCACAAGAAGGAAATAAACAGTTCGAGATCGGCGATCAAGGGAGAATACAAGTCAAGTCAGAAGTAAAAGCAACATCAGAAGAAACACAAGGCAACGAGGCAACACCAGTCACATGGCCAAGTTTGAGAATAAAATTTTGTAATGCATAGATCATAGCTTAGTATAACTTCTTTATCCTTCAACAATGGTGTAATAAGGAGGTCGGTAAGCGGTAACATCAGCAACAACAGCAGTAACAACAAAATTGTGGTCCCATGGTAGTCCCAGCTACCAAAATTACCCGAACTACATTAACCTGATTCCCTTTTAGCCAGAGATATGTAGGAAACCTTTGAAGCAAAGGTTCAGTTAAATCTTTTCAAAAAATGCTTCGCACGGAGTATTCCAACGGGCAAAAAATCGCTCATATCCGCTCACTTTATCTTTGCACGAAAACTCTTCGTATTTCCGGACAAAGAGGGGCAGCTGTGAGCACGTGATTTTGCCTCATACGAATTACTCCAAAATAATTCCCAAAATTAGGTCTTTTCTTTGATTATGTGTTATTTTTAGGAAATATTATGCGATTTTCCTATTGGTTTGCATGGATCTGTGTGCATGTTTAATTTTATTAATGCATCAAAAATACAAAAAATATAGCATTTGCATTTAGGATTGGATTTTTATATTTTTTGAATTAATTAATAATTAGGTGTTTTACAAAAATGAAAATTCACAAAAAAATAACATATTATTTGCATTTTTGTCAAATTGTGTGATTTTCTTTTAATTTAGTGTTTAATTATTTGTGATAGGTATTATTTAAAGTTAATTACTATTTTCAAGCTAATTTAGGTCTTTTATAATTTAATTAGGATTTTTATTTCAAATTTTGAAAAAAAGGAAGAAAAGAAAAGGGAAAAGAATTCTTGGACCAATCCAATCTAATCCTCAAGCCCAAATCAAACACACCTAATACCCAACCCAAATCAGCCCAAACCCATGCCATACCTGGTCCATTCAGTTCAGACCTCAGAGGCGACTCAAACGACGTCGTTTCAACGTCAACCAATCTCAACCGTCCATTCCCCACATCCAACGGCCAGGACATAACCCATTACCCGTTTAACCCGACCTTGAACCGTTTCCCCTTGAACCCGATCCGGCCTCTAACCTTAACAAACGACACTGTTCAAACCAATCAAACAATCCAAGCCATTGATCTCGTTTGATCGAACGGCCTGGATTTAACCTCACCCTCAGTATATATTTGTCCAAACGAACCCCGCCCCCAAACCAAGCCCCCTCTCATTCTCTCCCAAACCTCGTCTCTTTCAGAGACGAAGAACCCTAGCAGCCGCCACCCCTCCCCTTCGCCGTAAACCCGGCGGCAACGATGCCGGTGACCACCAAAAACACACCGCTGAACCCCTAGACCCTCCCCTCTATGAATCCACAACCCTTTCTCCGCGAATCATTACCAAACGTCTCGAATCTTCATATGAAGAATCGGACCAAAACCTTAGTTCACCCAATCGCCCCCAAATCAACACCCAACGTCCACCTGACTTCCCTCGTCACTAATCCCTGACCAGATTGGCTCGAATCCGAGTAAAAACTCATCGAATGGCGGATCTAGGGTTCGACAGTTCGAGATTGTTTTGAAGCTCTCAGGGTCGAACGGTTTCTGGTTAGTATTATAAGTCTATTTTTGATGAAATAGACGTATAATACTAACTGGAAATCAAGTTCGAAAGGGCATATGGTTGAAATCCGAGAAAAGAACAGTGAGTTCTTCTTAATTTTTTTTTCTTTTTCTATGTATTTGTTTGTCTGTGTGATTAGTCGTTTCTTTAGGGTTTTTAGTTTAAGTTAATCTAGTATGTATATTCTGTTTCTTTTTCTGATTTTGGTTAGATTAAATATTCCAATGTTGTTTGAGTAGTTCAATCAACTCTTGGTTTACCTAAATTAGGTTCATCGTAATTCATCTATTGTCCGTTATTTTCTCTCTTCTCCATCAGTTTATGTTCTGTCGATTAATAACATAGGTTATAAATAGTTTCGTCGATTAGTTTGTTCTTGTTTGTAAACCAATAAGCTCGTCAAATGGTTGTTGTGTATGCTTGATCTGTGGACATTAGCTTCAGGGCATTGTCAATAGGCTGACAATGAACATGCATTCATGTGCATTTTGATTCAATTTTCAATTTCAGTTTAAATGATTTTGTGGAGTTCTGTGTGGTGGTTTAAATTTAGTTCATTTGTTTCAATTGGAATTCAACCTTAGTCATTTAGCTGTCAATAAGTTTGGTTATAGTTGTTAGTCAGATTTAGTTTTTAAATCTTTGTTAGCTTGAACAGATTTTAGAATTAAAAGTTTTAATACAGTTGAATAATTGTATTAGGGGAAGTAATATTAAGGGATTTCAGGGGTGATTTGGTAATGAAACAGTTAGGATAATATTTTAATGTTAGTGTTTTGATTAGTGAGATATTAGTATCTTTAAATTAATATGGTAATGGGGAACAAAAGGGAATAAGGGGCTGAAAATAAGGAAAAGTTTTCCTTAGTGGGATTTAAAGTGAAAAAATTCAGATTTTTAGTGGAAGAAGGGGGTCGGGCAGTAAGTTGGAAAGGAGGGCAGGTCTGTATAAGAGGGCAGAGAGAGGTCTGTAGAGGAGGACGGGAATTGAATTCTGAAAGATGAAAAAAAAGTTGAAAAAGAATAGCTATTCTTTTATTGCCTGGTTTAGGATCTGAAATAGCTAGAACTTTCTTCCTTTTACTTCTGCTCTATACTTGGGGAAGTTTATAGTTGCTGGTTATTTGTTGTTGTACTGCTGTTGCCACTTCTGTTTGCTACTACTGCTGCTGCTGACTCTCTTCTTCTTCTTCTTCTTCTTGTATTGTCAATACCAGGTGCATATTTCGAACTCCCTTGATGTAGTTCCTTGAAGCTCACAAAAAATGGAAATATTCACAGATTTGGGTTTAGTAGTAGGCTGTCTGTTGTTGGATGAATTGTTAGTCAGTTATACCTAGTCAATATTGGTTATGTGTTTTGTATTATGTGAACAGTGGAGACATACAGATTGTAATTAAGAGCTAACTAAACTGCTATGTTCATGTTGACATGTTTTTAATTTACAAATTTGAACTGCTATGTTCATGTTGACATGCTATTAGTTTACAACTTTGAGCAGCTAGGTTGTCAGTGCGCCTTACCTAAACATGATTTGAGCTAGAGTTTGTGGTTATAACTGCTGCACCAGTATTTTAGGAGTGAGTTTACTTAAAGGATGATTTTGTAATTGTTGGTATTAGAACGTATTCAGCCATTGTTTAGCGTATCTGTTTATTGGTGATCTTAAGGTAGAACTCAATTGTTATAAGGTTTTGTTGACCTTCTTGATTAGTTGGAAGTTTGATTCCTATTATGGCTCCACCTTGGTGACTGATTGAAATATGTTTGTGATTTATTGCTTACTGCTAATTGACAAAGGGTACAATCTATTGCTTCTATTTCTATACCATGTTCTTTCCAGAAGTCCAGGCAACAAAATCCATTAAAAAGGAAATATAACAACCCACTTCTTTATGCTTGAATACTAGTTGGTTATTGTTAAAAAAAAAGCTCATGTCTAATAAGCTTCGAAAATAGAGGCGAACGAACTTGAGATTTTGAATGATGTCATATAATATTTGTTTGGTTGCGCTGATTTTGGTTTCGAATTATTCTGTTAATGAGCCGTTTCGAAAATAATTTAAGCCATAAGGCCATTGTGAAACAAGGAATGTATAGCCTTGCAACTCATTTGGGCCAGCTGCCAGCCCAATGCCATTTCAGCTGAACGCTTAGCTTCAATTTAACACAAGCCCAATAGTTATTAAGTTAGCTTGAACATTAGCCTAAAATAATTAGAATTCCTTTAAGCTCTCCTTAATTAATCAGGCTCTTGCGATTGGTTTGAGATGTGCCATATTAGCCAAGCACAATTATGGCCCTCACTTAATTAACTTTAATCCTTTAGAAATCGAGGTGTGCCATTTAGTGAATTTTCCATGGCCTCGCAAAGTTAAAAATGCGTAGTGGCTTTTAAGGGCAATATTTTAATAAAGTTATTTTCATAAATTTGGGTGCGCATTTATGTGACCCAAATCCAAATCTCAACAAAGTCGAAATATGTCGCTAATCACGGGTACATTGATTGTGACGTGGTTCGAGATGCATTTCCACGACGTTGCAAATTCCTTTTAAAAATAATGAATGAGACGAGCCTCGACAAACAAAAATACACAAGTTGCGGGGCCCTCTATACGTGTTGGTAAAGTTACTTAGACTTCAGGATGGGCCGTTTATTAAAATTTCACGGCCCTACCCAAAATAATGACACACTAGTCGCTTTAGGCGCGTATTTAATAATGTTATCTTCTTAAACTCGGGTGCACATTTATGTGACCCAAATCCAAATCTCAACAAAGTTGAAATATGTCAATAACCACGGATGCATTGATGTGACGTGGTTCAAGATGTATTTTCACGATGTTGCAAATTCTCGGTAAAAATAATAATAATAAAAGCGGTAAATAGTTAAAATTTTCACATAGGTTCAACATGTATTAAAACCAGATAAATAAGTCGAATATGACAGTTGAGCGACCGTGCTAGAGCCACGGAACTTGGGAATGCCTAACACCTTCTCCCGGGTTAATAGAATTCCTTACTCGGATTTCTGGTTCGCGAACTGTAATACAGAGTCAATATTTTCCTCGATTCGGGATTCAACCGGTAACTTGGGACACCATAAATCTCCCAAGTGGCGACTCTGAATCTTTAAATAAAATCCCGTTTCGATTGTCCTTTAATTGGAAAAACTCCCTTTTACGCCCCTTTGCGACGACGCGGGTAAAAAGGAGGTGTGACAAGGAGTTTTGCCTGTTCTTATATGCGGTATTCTATTTTGTAAGTGACATGCAGATAAAATAGCTTCACCCCACAAATTATCAGGAGCATTAGAACTAACTAATATAGAGTTCGTCATCTCTTTCAATGTTCTATTTTTTTTTTCTTTCAGCTACTCCATTTGACTCAGGTGAATAAGACGGAGTTACTTCATGAATAATTCCATTATTTTCACAAAATTCATTTAAAGATAAATATTCTCCACCTCTATCTGATCTAATTCTCTTGATTTTTCTACTAAGTTGATTTTCAACCTCAGTTTTATAAGAAATAAAATCATTAAATGCATCATCTTTATTTCTAAGCAAATACAACTTAGTATATCTAGAAAAATCATCAATAAAAGTCACATAATATCTTTTACCACCTCTAGTCATAGTCTGCTTCAAGTCGCCTAAATCAGTGTGAATCAAAGATAACAATTCACTTTCTCTATTTACGAAAAACAAGCATTTCTAGTACTTTTAGCTTCATCACATATTTTACACTTGTTAATATTATTTGAGTCTAGACCAGATATTAATCTTAATGACTGTATTTTCTTTATATATGTGACATTAACATGTCCTAGTCTAGCATGCCATAGAGAAATAAACTCAACCATATAAGTAGAAGTAGATACATTTCCATTGATAACATCAGAAATATTAAGTACAAAGAGTCCTTGGCTACAGTATCCCTTCCCACAAACACATTATTTTTGGTCATTATGATCTTATCAGATTCAAATGACACTTTCACTCCGGCTCTTCTCAACAAGGATACAAAGATCAAGTTTGCCCTCATAGTAGGAACATGCAGTACATCAACAAGGGCTAAATTTTTTTCCGAAGTGAGTTTCAGGATAACTTTACCCTTACCCAAGACTTTGGTAGTACTTGAGTCTCCAAGGTAGACCTCTTCTCTAGCATCTTCTACAGGAGTATAAGAGGAAAATGCTTCTCGATTTGCACAAATGTGCTGAGTAGCCCTAAAGTCTATCACCCATTCTTTTGCATGTGTTACAATGTTTACTTGAGCAATGACAGCTGCAATAATATCACCTCTTTAGGCTAAGTTAGCCTTAGGAGTATTAGTTTTTCCTTTGTCATTTCTTGCTCTGTACCTGCACTATGAGGCATGAAGGCCCGATTTTCCACAAACAAAACAAGAGCCTTTTTTTCTTTTAAGATTAGAATTTTTTGGCTTGCAACCTTGAGACTTATTCTCGTACCTTTTGCGGTTGTTGTTGCTGCTTTGCACTAAGTTTGCTTTAAGAGCTGTCATCCTAGCTTTGGCAGATTCTTTCTGTTGGAATCTTCAATTAGGATGTGGGTCATAATTTCCTCAATGGTGAAATTTTTCTGTTTGTGTTTTAAATTATTTTTGTAGTCACTCCATGAGTCAGACAGCTTCTCAATTAGCACTCCAGCAGCAAACTTCTTTGGTAAAGATATCCCCTCGGCATTCAAGTCTTCTAACAATTTTTGAAATTCGTTGATTTGTACGTTCATCTCTTTATCATCTCTCATCTGCCACTGATAAAATTTTTCTACTATTAATTTTGTTTTGTAGCATCTTTAGCAGTGAATTTTTTAATTAAGGCTTCCCATATAGCCTTTGCTTCTTTATAACTGCTATACACGTCAAACAGTTCATTAGAAATAGTTTGCAATATGGTATAACGGCATACCTTGTTGGCGTGTTGCCATGATTCCACTATTTTATTATCATCGTCTGCACTAGGTTGTGGATGCAGCATTGCATGTGCAACACCATGGACATCAAGCAGTGAGAAAATACGTTCTTGCCAACACTTGAAATCTTCATTGGCAATAATTTCAATATTTGACACATCTGGAAATGGCCTGGCATATGGCAGTGCAACTGGGGCTGGAGCAACAGACGTAACGCCAATATTGGCGGTATCAATAGTATTTTCAGCATCAGTGTTATTTGCCATAGTTTCTTAGATTGTAGTAATTGAGAGCAAGAATTTCAATAACACTGTTTCAATATTCTTTGTAAGTAGATACACAGATTAGCTTGATCGTGCTGGGCACTGTCCTAAGAAACTATTTCAGCAGTGTGAAATATTTCTCCAGGATTAAACAAGTTTACCTCTATTTTATTTAGAGGATACATGAATCAGAAAAATATTTATATTATAATAATCTAACAAGATTGGAAAAGAGAATAGGACAAAGAAAATTAATAAGAAAAACTGGAAATAAGAGAAGCTGAGAGAGAAAGAGAAGAATGCTAAATAGAAAAGCACTTATGATGGGATGATTATTGTGCCGCCAAATGATAGCTTTTTATACTTGTAATTGCATGTACATTTGTTGTGCATGGCAAGAAAGTGGCTAATCAAATTTGCCACGTGGCATAGCCTTCTAGGGATCTGACTCCTCTCAATTTCCCTTCTCTCCATTTTTCCCAAGTTCTAGCTTAGATTAGGCACATATGGCATAAATTAAAATTATAACAGAGATAGTTTACACTATAAACATTAACCAATGCTACAATGCTTCTAGGAATAGATATGATCACTTCCTGATAAGTCTAACTTCCTTGGAACTGTTTTACCTGATAAGTAATGAACTTTTATATTCATGAACTGTTTCACCTGATAAGTCAACTTCCTTGGAACTGAATTTTCTCAGGTAAAACAGTTCATGAATATAAAAGTTCCGTAACACTGGAAAAGACTGATATGGCTGTGGAAAAAAATTAAATAGGGGAGAGAAAAAGTTTTAATTTGTTTATTAACGGACAAGTTATTAATTATCTAAATCATAGTTAGGCTTTGTTTTTAGTCAAGTTAAATCTTAGCCATTAATTTTAACTTATGACATATGTCCCTAATCTAAATTAGAACTTAGGGAAAATGGAGAGGAGTCCGATCCGCCTTCTAGAAGGCTAAGACACTTGTCTTTAAAATATTGACACACCTTCATTTGGTTCTTGCTAACATGAAGTATGAGAAATTTTGTTTAACTCTAGTGAATTGAATTTTTAAATCTGTATTCGTGTGAATGAAAAAAAGAAATTGATTAATATTTCGGATCTGTTTTTTTTTTCGCCCACATCCTTAATGGTGGGCTCGCTACCCCTACAATCAAAATAGAAACTGAACATTTCATGGTTCAAAATTTTCAATCCTTGTCCTAACCCAGTTTAAATAATAAACTATTTAGTTTAACCATTGTTTAAACTAAATTTATTGGAAAAACCAAGGGAAAATGATGAAAAGGGAAGCCACAACCTCACTATTAACCAACACCACAGTACACTAGTAGTATACTCATGCTCTAGTACATTAATTATACACCAAAATACATTCATTTTTTGACACGATTTGTACATGCTCTACAGGGAAATTAGTAGATCAACATATTAAGTAACAACAACTCGATAAACATTGGACTATAACGACGGCAGGGATAAGGTCTAAGGTCTGCATGCACACTACCATGGCCAGACCTCACTCGTAAATTTATACCGAGTTTGTCGTTGTTGTGAAAACCCCATAAACGTTGGACTAGTACTGAACAAAGAACTTAAATTTCACCCAAGTTTCAAACTCCAGAAACCAACAACATTCTCAAGAAACTCGAGGAATAAAACTTCAGCTTTTGAAACTTCTTCCTCTGATGCCTGTTCTAGCTTGTTATTAGCTACGGTTTCAAGGGATTGACAATGTTGTTTGAAACTCTCATTACCCCATCTCTTACAAGCTGCCTTCATTTCTTCTGGAGTAGTATTGTCTTCTTCCAAACAATGCGCAAAACCATAGTGATATACTGATTCCACTGCCCATAAAATGGTTACTGCCTCTGTATACTTCACGTCTGAGCTCGTCAAACGTTCAAAAAACCTGTCCCATAAATTTAGATGAAACCATACTTAACAAACAAAAGATGATAAAATTAACCAAGAAGTGAGTGACACATACACCACTTACTACTTATAGCCTATGTTGCACGGATTCTACATGTTGTCGGATCCTTCTAAAGTAGTGTATTTTTGGAGAGGATTCGACACGAGTACGACATTATTTTAGAGAGTTCACGCAACATAGCTAATAACCGCTACCAGTGGATAAACGCACACCACTTATCATGCCATTTGATTGTAGTTTAATAAGTTATGATAATTTTCGCCTAATTAACAGGAAATACAATATCTTGTGTTTTTAGCCTGCCCTCAATTTGAGAATGCAAATTTCAAATCTTATCCTGTAATGTCTTTCGAGTTTTTATTTTTTTTTAATTTTGTTTATTATTTTGCATTGATGTTGCAAAAACTATATAGATAATCAAATACATCACACTTATCAATTAGTTATAAGTAAATTTCTATGCCAAACATGAGTGGATAACCTGATCACAAATAATAACTAATCCACTGTCACGCTAAACTATAAGCTTTAGGTGTATATGATGTAATGCATTTCTCTTAATAACATATAAGAGTTATAGTTTTTGCCACTAGCATACTCACTCCATCCGCCATTGATACTTTTCGGATTTCAAGAGTCAAGCTTCTTAATTAAAACGATGGTGAATTCGAACATAGAATCTTTAACTTATTTAAATATAATTCATATATTTGAAATCTATATAAAAAGTAAATATTATAAGCCGTATATAAAAAGATCATAGTTTAACTTTTTGGACGGAGGGGAGGGAGTAATTATTAATATTGTTGCTGCAAGATTTCTAGTATAGTATCTTTAAGCACAAGAAGGGGAGCCTTCACGTAACTGGTAAAGTTGCTGTCATGTGAGCAGGAGGTCACGTTCAAGGCGTGGAACAACTTCTTGCATTTTTGCAGGGTAAGACTACGTACAATAGAGCTTGTGGTCCAGCCCTTCCTCGCATAGCGGGAGCTTAGGGTACCAAACTGCCTTTTTTTTAATGTTTTAAGTACTAATACATACCTAAAGTAATCAAGGATGGGCTTGTGATCAACAACGACACTGGTCAAGGAAACGTGCCACATGGGAGCTTCTTCTTTTAACCATGATATCTCGTCATTCAAATAGGGTAACCCAGCCAATATGACTTCCACATCTGAGCTATCAACCGATTCTTTCCAAGCTTTAAGCAATACACTAGCTGCAAATGGTGCCAACGCCGTTTTCACAAACACATATTCCCTTCCCTGCAGTTTAATTTGGTTCAATTTACAAAACTATCAATTTAATCATCACACACATGGGAAAAAGAAAAGGAGATAATTTTAATATCTGCTTTGATCCAAATTCACATGATTGTCTCGCATCATTAAAAGATATCTACATTTTATAAGTAGATAAACTATACTCTACTAATAATGCAAAAAAATAAAAAAAATCACACAATTATTAATATATGTAAGTTGAATTGTTAATTTACCAGCCATATCTTGAAGGAAGAGAAGTCGATAGAACCATCATGTATGCTATTAATAAAAGGGTGTTTGGTGGCTGCAGTGTACTGCAATTTGTGCTTCCTTAGCCACTTCTCTATTTGTGTTAGTTTCTCTTTTGGTTTCTCAATGGTTAATGCTTCATTCGTTTTCTCCATCTTCCTCTGTTTTTTCCTTCCTACTAACTTGGAATCTCTCGCAATTATTTTGCTCTGTTTATTCCTTGTTCTAATTGCACTCTTTACTCGTTATTTTTTGTTTTGATAAATGAGATGTTGAATGCTTCTTTTGACAAGTGACGAGCATATATAATCGGCACGTGTTATAGAAAAATTAGTGTTGGCATCTTTTTTCGAGAAGTGTCCAGCTTGCTGCTAGAGATGGGAGCTTCTAATTGCTTCTAGTTACTTCGTGCAGCGGCGGAGACAGATTTTTCGTTGAGAGGGTTTAAAAAAAAATTAAAAGAGATTGTAGTTAGAAATAATTTTACAAAAGTTTTGAACTCCCGGACTACTAAGTTATGCTTTTAGATTGTATTAAGAAAATTTAAAATATATTATATAAAAGTAAAAAATAAATTTCACCTTATATATACAGTCTATTTTTTCAGCAAAGGGGGTCGAATGAACCCCTTCCGCCCCTAAATTCGCCCCTGAGTTCGTGTTGCCATTTTTGATGATATTTTTTAATTTAAAGGGTTAAATTAAATAATAATTTGAACATCTGTAAAGAAATAATTATCTATTTTTTGGGGGGTCAGAATAATTAATGCTCATAAGTGCGGCAAGTTATTTTATCTTTACATACGAAAAGTATTTTCAATCACATCAAACAAACATTGAAAAACATGTTGGTCCATAACTTTCTTTTAATTTCTTAAAGATTTTTTTTGGTATTTATTTTATGACATAATTTCTCATCTTAAAAGGATATGATCTTTTACAGAGGACGTGAAAGTCGAGTATTAGGATTGAAGGTTAGCGGGTAGTTAAGCGTATTTTCTTTCTACACTAGTAGTCTTAGTATTCTTGTAATATTTTCTTATTCTTAGATTTCTTTTACCACATGTTGTTGCTTTTGCTTCGGCTATCTTATTATCTAGCTATTGTTACTACTTCCTTTTCTATAACTTTAACACTATAGTATTTCTATTGTATAATTGATGTGATTTTTCTTTTCTTGAGCCGAGAGTTTATTAAAAATAATCCCTCTACTTGAATAAGGTATGGGTAAGGTCTACATAGAAGATATAATCAAGTAAATAAAAGTGTATTTTCTCTAACATCTTTAGATGAGATGGTAATATACTTCAACAAGGTATCAGAGCAAGATGCAATAGGTTCACATCTCAGCGCCACCCAATATGAAAAGTAATTTTCAAGTGCTTGGCTCATTAGAATCAAACCCGCACGTGAGGAAGCGTGTTGAAGACATCATTAAGTAAATAAAATGTGTTCTCTACGACAGCTTAAACTTTTAGATGTATGCTGACACACACTTCAACACATATTTTCCCAAACCCACTTGTGAAATTATTGTTGCTGTTAGAAGCAACATTGTAGAAAGTTATGAGGACCAAAGTGCTTAAAGAAATAATTAAAGAGGCGAAGTCGTAGTTTTAGCTTACAAAAAAGCGCATTTTTGTTCGTTCCTCTCCATTTTTCCCTGTACCTCAAATACGAGGTCCTCAATCAATCTGCTGTATTTTCATGGCAGTATCAATATCACCCTCGTATTCAAATTCACCCCCAATTCTACCAACCCCATCAATTACCAAATCCTTTTTTCCCATTTACCCCCTTCACAGTCTCAAATTTCCATTTTCACCCCTCAAATCTCAGCCCTCAAAAACTTACCCTAGAAGAAAAACCATTCTTGTTTGTGCAGCAGAAAATGAAAATAGCAATACTGCTAGCTCAGATAAAGAGGTAAAGGAAAAAAGTGATAACGGTGGAAGTAATAATAGTAGTGGTGGAAGGCCCAGATTGAATTTGAGATGGGTGGATCTGATATTGGACCCGGACCCGGATAATATTGTGGCAGTTGGATTAACGGGTCTGTTGACATGGGCTAGTGTAAGTATATTGTGGCAGCTGTTTGTTATAGCATTGGCTATTCTTCTTGCTGCTCTTAAGTACTCTTTTATTGCTGCTCTTCTTATTTTTATCCTTATTACCCTTCTTTGATCACTAGTTTGTCCAAGTTATTTAGCCATTTGGGTTATTCCCTTTTTGTGCACTAAATTTTTAGTGTAAAGCATAGTATATTCAATAGTATTTTCTTTTGTTTAGCTAAATTAGTTTGCACTCTCAAAAGTAAATTGAAACTCCATTGTATTTTTTGCACTTGCAACTTGGTTACGGAGTGAAACCATATCCATGTTTGTTACTCCTTATTTTAATAAACGGAAAAGGGCCAGAAATGCCCTTAATGTATTATAAATGGCTTAAAATTGCCCTCCTTCCACCTATTAGTTCAAATTTACCCTTAATGTTACTTTTAGGCTCGAAAATATCCCTCTCTTAACAGAAAGATGACATGAAATTGATGGGTGTTTTAATTGAACATGTGGCATTTATTTAGTGGTCAATGGAAACCAACTCATTATAGTACCGAGTTTCCACAAACTCTTCTTGCTCCGAGCTGTTATTACTTTCAGAACAGATACTACCGGTACCACCCTGATCAAAATTCAAAAGAACTTATCAGAAAGATTATAATTATAATTAATTCACATTCTATTAAAGGAATGCAAGGGTAATTAGCAGAAGGGTAGGGGCAGAGTACTTGAGATTGAAGAGATCGGTGATTGTCAAGTTCTGGAATAGGTTTACTGCGGGTTTACTTGAGACTGAATAGGTTTACTGCGGGTAGGTTTGGCGAGTCTTTTTGGTGCTTGAGCATCGAACATGGCTTTGACTTGGTTGGTGATTTGGAGCTGCTGATGTTCTAGATTTTTTCTAACCCAACCCAAAAGATCTAATCCATCTTTTAATAGTCCATCCTTCTAAAATAAACCAACGTTTCTGAAAACCCCATTGGCAATTATTTTCTTCTCTTTTGTTCCAAATAGAGTTTTTCCTCTTCTTCTTCCTTCCTTGATTTTCCATCTGCTTTCTGAGTGCAGTTTTTGTATATTTCAGTTCTTCTAATGTTTTGATACCAATTCTTTTAATTCTTTGTCTTAGTTCTTTTAATTCTTTAATTTAAGTTAATTTTCTGGTTTCAATTCGTTTAATTTTCTTTTTTAGTTCTAATATTAATGTTGCTTAATTGTGACAGTTGTTGTGTTGGTTAAATTGTGTTTAATGTATGGCTGGTTCTATTATGTTGATGGAATATCAAGGAAGGAAGAAAGAGATACTGGGTCAGAATAACGAAGCTTTTGCTTATGTTACCAGGCGAAAAGAAAATTACTGTCAAGTTCATATGCTCATTGTTTTGTTGCAGCCAAGATGTGGTTTTGATTATCTTAAAAGGATGGATTATTAAAAGATGGGTCGGATCTTTTAGGTTGGGTTAGAAAAAATCTATGTGGACCCCTAAATAAATGCCACAAGTTCAATTAAAATGCCCATCAATTCCATGTCATCTTTCCGTTAAGATAGGGATATTTTTGAGCCTAAAAGTAACATTAAGGGCAAATTTGAACCAATAGGTGGAAGAGGGCAATTTTGAGCCATTTCTAATATGTTAAGGTCATTTTTGGCCCTTTTCCGTTTAATAAATGAGAAACCTCTAGTGGCGCACGCTTCGAAAGTCGGTAGGTAATGAGCTCGTCCCTTTACACTTCTCTACCTAATTTCCAGGTTGTGATAGTTTTCGAACCCATGACATGCGCCTAATCCAAATATCACAACAAACGGACACTTACCACTAGACCTAAGCCCCGGGTTAAAGTTCTTTTTTCAGCCTCTTATTTCTGTCTTTGGTAGTAATATCATTCTCAGTTCTGTACTTGTTATTTTTTTGTTGTTTGTTTTCGTTAATTGCAATTTTACAACCAATCAATTGTTTAACAGAGGAATTACTAATTAGAAGGGGCAAATAATGGATCTCTGAGCAACCACCTTAGGAATAAGAACTCAATGACTGTTGCATGATGCAAAAAAGCATACATAAATCAGAAGAAAGCAAATATTTTAGGGTTGTTTTAATATCTGGAGAGAATACTGCAATGAGCTTCAAACAATTATGAGTTAACTAAGAGAAATAAGAAGCTTTCTTTTATCGATCGAAGATTACAACTCTGAATCATTGCAAATCATATTGCAAATTATTTTTTTATTACTACCGGCTGTTTCCCTTGCTTCGGTTATCTTATTGCTTTGTTATTTTGCCGTTGTTATTGTTCTTTATCTTCATTAATCTCAACATAGCTTCTTCACAATTGTTTTTCCTTTTCAAACCTGCTGATGAATGCTTTTCTTGAGCTGAGTGTCTATTTCAAATCGCCTCTTTACCTCCACAAGGTAGGGGTAAGGTTTGCGTACACACTACCCTCCCCAGATCACACATTGTCGGAATGCACTGGGTGTATATAACTATACGTAGTGACCTCCTGTCTGCTGCAGCATTTTGTGAAAGAAGTGCATGAATTGGAGTTGCAGTGTCGCTGTTCAAACAGGTTGTGAGCAGTGACTGCATATATTCTTATGATGCTTTCACCTTTGTATCTATTAGTACTACAACTAAGGTAAAAATGAATTGGTTGTACTACTAAGGGAGTGGGAAAATTAGTACATTTAAGCTAAAACATCACCTCAACTCGAGATAATAGTTCCATTTCTTATTCCAAAATGCAACAGAAGACCTATCTCTTGCTGAATTTAATTCAGTATGAAGTTCACTGGTCATATGAACATGTTAACATAACAAGTGAGCAAATGCTAGCTAGAAGAGTTTAGTAGGTAAACTTTTGTTTTACCCAAACCTTGGGTTCTAGCTTCTTTAAAGTCTTGATCACAAATTTATCAACGGATAAGGGTCAAATATATCCTTCTACTATGAGAAAAGGATCAAGTTTATCATCCGTTATACTTTCTATCTAAAAATACCCTTACTGTTATACAATTAGGTCAAATATACCCTTCATCCGTTAAGATTGTCCAAGGTGGATGCCCAATCCCACGTGGCACTGACATTTTGGCCACGTGGCATGCCACCTCACTCCCCTAAACCCATCTTACCCCTCTCTCTTACTTCTTCTTCTACCACTAGAAACTCCTACTCCTCCCCAACTAGTGTCACCAACAACATATGCTCACCATAATTTTGAAATAAAAAACCAAGTTGAGATTGAAAATTGTTTCCGTGTGTGAACACGTTATATTTTAATTAGTACCAAATGTAATTAAGTGGGTCACAACTTTTCTAAACAAGTTAAATGGAAATTGAACCATTTTTCCCGTCTTTCTTTTCCTCACAATTTTTCTGTATTTTTCCCTTTTACAAATTTTCGGTTTTCTGTCCTTTCATTTAAATTTTATAGACGTTCTATTTAAATTTTATTTTTTTGATAAAAATGACACATTTTATATTATAGAAACTTTTTAGATTTAATTTTTTCAATTTACCTTATAACAATCAAAACATTACGGTGTGTTAAGATCACAAAAGCTTTATAGTAATACTTTTAGCAGGTGTTAAATTCTTATATTTCTTAATTTTCATACACAATCAAAACATATTTTTAAGAAAATAAAAAAAGACGAAGATGTGAAAATTAGTAGGTAATAACGCTACTGCTACTAATATATCTTGAAAATTAAAGTTAGAAAAAATATATCATAGACGAATATATTATAAAAATAATATATAATAGTAGTGTTGAAAATTAAGATGGGTTGCTTAACAATATAGAAAAAATATATCATACACGAATATTTTCAAATTTTAATTTTCAAGATATATTAGTAGTTACTATTTAGGTTTTGGACTCAGTGTTAATGGTAGTAGTGTGGTCGAGGGGTAGAAGGTGTTATTGGAGGAAGAAGAAGTAAAAGAGAGGGGTAAGATGGGTTTAGGGGAGTGAGGTGGCATGCCACGTAGCCAAAATGTCAGTGTCACGTGGGATTGGACATCCACCTTGGATAACCTTAACGGACGAGGAGTATATTTGACCTAATTGTATAACAAGAAGGGTGTTTTTAAACAGAAAGTATAACGGAGGATAAACTTAATTCTTTTCCCATAGTAGAGGAGTATATTTGGCCCTTATCCGATTTATCAATTATCATCACGAGAAAGATAGAAAATGCTGCCACTTTTTCCAGGAGAGGAAAACTCTCTCAGACCATCATCACCACAGATGGACATATCATGTACTCTATAGCATCCAGTTTGAACGAAAAAAAATTCTATGGGATAAGGCTCGGAAATCCTACGGTGGTTGGGGTTGAAGGCTAGCTCACTTGGTGAGCTTCTTGCCTTCCACAGTTGAGGTGGAAGATTCAAATCCCATCAGTAATTTAGGCATTCTCTTCCCCTGCCCTCCTCCATGTAAAAAAAGCAAAAAAAATCCTACTCCTTCCGTCCCAATTTTTGTGGCGGAGTGTGGATTTCGAGAGTCAATCGAGTTTTTCTTTGACCCTAATTTTTTCATATGCTTTTTAGATATTTTGAATATTAATTATTGTGACTTATAGTATTTTTTATGTAGTTTTCAAATATATAAATTTTGTTTAAAAAAATTTAAAGATTCTATGTTCGAATTCACATTTAAAATTAAGAAATTTGACGTCCGAAATCCGAGCTCGGCCATATAAACTGGGGCAGAGGGGAGTACAACGGTTTTGTCAACAAACCAGATTGACTAACGTAACCCATCCTTAAGGAGGCTTTTTCCAAAATTCACTAACCAAGATAAGTTTTAGAGGCAAGAATAAAGCGAACACAAAAATTACATTGTATTTGAAGAAGCTCATTAACAGTAAATTCTTTTCTTTACAAAACCCCTTGAAATATTAGACATGAAATTCAATTACTAATTAAGAACAAACAAGGGGAGCATATGAGTTAGGATACATGCGATCCAAGATAATAACAAAAGCCATAAAAATGTGAGGTTCAAAGCCTGGTTGTACCACCAAGCTAAAAACGTCGTCGCTAATCAAAACGGTAGTGCGAGTAGTAGCGTTGGCTACTTTTCTTGATATATTGGCTACAATATGACCAGTAGAATTGGTTATGTTGCAATTTCGCCTACGGAATGAACCCTCTACCCTGTAATCGGGACGACTGACATTATCATTCTCTCCATCAGCAGTAAAGACTTGAGCCTGGCATGAGTTTGTCGCAGTTGTTCGCATCATCATAAGCAGTGATAATGGAGGTTTTCTCATTACGAACAAAGGAGGAGAGTGGTTTCCATTGTTTTCATCTTCTTCCCCTCCGCTATATACTTTCCATTCGTATTGTAATTGCATGCTCCTCATCTGTAAAATTTTTGGGATTAAGTATGATTATGTAATTTGTAATTAGTTAATAGAAGAAATATTGAGATGATCGAAGAACTGACTAATCCTAAGTCAAAGGGTCGAGAAACCCAATGTCACTATTCTTGATCAACTTGGAGTTGGGCTTTCGTTTCACACTATTACAGTTTACGGATATGAAAATAATGGTCAAAATCAAATTCACCTATTGTGATTCCTAATGCTAGAGTCAAAATAGGGACAAACATCCATATGATCCCCATAGACTTTTTTAAGGATTTCAATTTGGAAAAAGAATTAATAGTTTCTATTCTTGTTGTATTAGTTATCATTTTAACGATGAATTTCTCCCATAATGATATCTATGCTATCTGATGCGCTACAACAATGATTAATAAAGAGCCTAATATAGCTAATTTAAGAGATAATTGAGCATGCCATGATGTCGTTAGGATCTCATATAGGCCTTTATGCCCTGACCTGTAAATGGACCTTTTCATTCCTGAAGAGGTGCATAGCATGCCAGAATCCTCTTCAAAATGGTAGGAAATAATAAAATCATTGGAGTAGATACACAAATCACCTTAAATCTAAGAAGCCGAGTTCGTGAAGATATAAAAAAATTAAAGCATATGTACATGTAATTAATACCTGAGGTCTCAATGTTAAGAGAGGTTTACCATTTGCATCCATGAGTACAAGTCCACCAACACCAGATCTTCCTTTGCCAGCAGCAATGGAACGATTCTTTCTTCTGGTGTAGTTGTCTACCCGGAAAACTAATTGTCCTAGTTTATCAAACACCGTGAATCCATCTGTCCCTTGGAAACTCATACTCGATCTCTTCCACACTGTGAAGATAGACGCCGCGCAGGCAGCAGCCGGTGGCGGCCTACTTATTAAGCGACTTGCAGGAGCTGGAGGAAGAACACATGAATAATCATTTCATGATCAGGGACAGAGTTAAGAGTGCAGGAAGTAGGTTTGGCCGAACCAGTAATTTTGATTCAAAGAAATTCATGTAATATGAACAAGTTATTTATTCGATAATGCAAGAGGACTAAAATTTCGAACCTATAAGCTTCAAATTCTGATTCTGTCTCTGTTCATGATCGTCGTGTCTACAAGGTTTGCTTCGCTTTCTATGATGATCTGCTGCTGGATGAATCTTAGACATGTATTCCAATGAGATAATTTAATTAGATGATGGTTAATTTCTCCCTTTGCCTTCCTCTTAATAACGTTAGAACCAATAAAAATCTTGGAGAATATAGTCGGATAATTATTGTTTAATATGATTAATTAATCTTTCTATTTGGTTTTGATCAATATGCATAGTGGAATATGACGAGCCTTTGTCGCCTCCGTCTTCCTTGAATGGGTTTCAAACATGGTACCACGCAAAAGATTAATTATAGTTTTATCTATTAATTAATGGAAATGCTACGAGATTAATATTGTATATATGTGGAAAGAGAGACTTTTCTTTCAACTTATCATGCTTGCTTCTCTATATTGTCTTTTTGTTTAAGTAAAATTAAGAATTGTTAATGGAGGGTAGTATTAATTAGTGGTTATTAACATGTTACACATCAGGATCAATACGTCAGGTAGGGGCGGATTGCCTGTGTCCACTTACATTCCTTGTTACATAAAATAAAAATATACAGGTAAAGATTTTATGAACAGTTGCTATTAATCAACTTGTAATCAGGAGTAGCCCACTGGAAGAGTCATGTATATTTCAGTCGAAGAACAAAAAATCATATTTCAACGCGATGAAGGGTGGGCGTATCCCCAAAAATTTTGCTTTGTATAAATCAAATAGTATTACCTTTTATACATATATATTAAATAGTGCCAAACTTAATAAATTTACATACGTAATTATAAAAAAATTAAATAAGTATTGAATAAGCACCCATCACTAAATTTATTTTTCCTTTTCTTCTGATATTTTTACCGGTAGACATCCATAACTTTGAAATTTTGGATCCGCCACTAATATTAAATCTTGAACGCTCTTAGAAAAATTTCTATTTTCACCGTCGATTATGCCCATATGCACGTTGGTGGAGGAAAGAATGAAGAAGAGCTTTCTTTACCTAATAAATTAACCAATGAGCCAACAACCACCCTGAAGGCTAGGGTCCTGCTTTCATATTGTACCAACTCCAATTTGGATTTTATTTAGGGATGGTAATGGTGCGTTGTGAGTGCGGGGCGGTACGGGTTTGAGCTTATGCGTGACGGTGTGGGTTTAGGCATGTGCAGGTGCGGTGCGGGACGGGGCGGGTTAATTTTTCTGAAAAGAAATTTTTGCGGGTTGCGGGTCAATTTTTTCCTACTGTATATTTAGTTACTCGCATGAATCTCGTTTTCAAGCTTTTCAATATGTTGCTTATACCATTTTTAAAAGATATTCATGTGGATCATTATACTGTGTTGTCTTTAATTTCCAAATATTTTTATTTATTTTTCATGCTTCAATCTAAATACCTTTGATTATTGTATAAAGCTCGAAATGTTCAAAAATGACATTAAACATTGGAGGAACTTCACTACTCCTATATATAAACTACTTTGACTTTTTTATTTGACCCTCTCAAAATTTAAAAATAATAATATTTTCCTCTATTCTCCATATCGTGAGACTTGAGAGTTGAGAGTGCTCTTCGTCAACCATAAAAATGCATCTCTGAAGCTTTTCATGTTATGGAGAAGGTCTATATATATAGGATTACTGTTATTGAAAAACCCAGTTATGTTAATCTGTTTTGCATTTTTTAGTTATGGGCATTAAATTCCTTTTTCTTACTCTTTTGGGAGTTTCATTTGATTCTTTTCTTTACCAATGTTCTATATTGATCTTGTGGTACAACTGATTATTTTCATTATCTGTAAAGTAAATTTTGATTTAACAATTTGAGCATGAATTGGTTCTTATCTTAGCTATACTCATATAATATCCGTGTGAATATCACAATTTATTTTTCTAGTTTTCTAATTATCACATTATCGAAAATATCACAAGAATGGGCCTTGAGATAATATGAAGATGCTCCAACTAGTGTATTGAAAGTTTCTAAAAATAAGACAATTTGAAGAAAAAAAGTACTGAAAAACTTAGTGAAGTGGGGCGGGGTGGGGCGGGGGAACGCGGGTGAAAATGCTATGCGGAGCAGGGCGGGGCGGGTTGAAATTTTGCGGGTTAAGGCAGAACCCGCCCTGCCTCGCCCCGCTCCACTTGCCATTCCTAATTTTATTATGTTAGGGAGAAATACGAAGGATTTTTTCTGGTTCGCATACTAATTATGCGGAGATTATAATGCAATGATTGTTTATGCAAGAAGTAGCAATGAAAGGATTGTTATGCACTTATTACGAGTGAAGGATTGTTATACACGAATTACTTACTTTAAAGGACATTTTTTATCTTTAAATAGTTTAACGTAATCTTATTTCACATGTTATCCTTATAAATAATGGAGTAGATAAATTTTCACATATCTTGATGGAGGTACTATTTAATACTGCCAACCAAAAGCTTGATTACTTTTGCTTATGCCAAAAAAGCAACCAAACGCTATTGTCTTTATGAGATTTTATATGATATCAATTGTTCCAATACCATCAACAACTCCTAAGAAAACGACAAATAGAGAGCTGTGGGCGGCTTTCTCTACTTATGAGGAGGATTTGTTAACTGTTGACTCCAAATTTCAAAGATTAAAGAAGTAGTAATTAATGCAAAAACAACCAATTGGAAATCAAGAATCATGCTTGTAATCCTCCAAGATACCAACAAATGAACTATATACAATTGGATCCCTATATCGGCTAAAAATATTAGATTCATCTTTGTCCTATGACTCATCCTTTCTGCACACTTTCACTCAGTTATCTGTAAGAGCTTAGCTACTAAGAAGCCTTCAGATCATTCTTATAGAGTCAACATAAGATCCTGCTACTTGTTTCAACTTACTTAGAAATTTACTTTGATGATGACAGGAAACATGTCCAGTTTCTGAGGTAGAGGCAATTAGAACAAAGTTCTCTCCATTCCCAACATCTATCTCATACAACCCTGCAAAAACTTCTTGAAATTCAACAATGACTGACTTGTAAGACGACTGGTCTGAAGGAATCACATTTATGATAACAACACCATCTTTTCTAAGCAATGTCCTCGCGGCCAATAACACTGACTTTTGCAAGAAATCTAAAGGAGGAGCACTCGTACCCATACTAGCATTGCTCGAGTCTAAATCAACCATGATCACATCAAACTTACCATGAAATTTATTCAAACAATCATTCCCAGTGAAATCACAATAACCACGAAAACTATCATTATCTACTTGAGTCGCGAATTTCTCAATCATTTCTATAGCATCTCCAACACAGACATGGACCAAGTCACCATGTACCAACCCGAAAAATCTCCTTGCAACCTCCAAAATAATATGATCAATCTCAACACCAAAGACTAGAAAACCTAAGTGGGAACTCAAAAAACCAAGAAGCGCCCCTCCACCAACACCCAAACACAAGGCTTTTGGCTTTATCCCTTTTCCAATTTGCTCGTCCAAATATGAAGCGATTACTGAAAGACCAGCCACCATTGGAGTCAAATAAGGATGAACTAGATCCCCATCATCAACCACCTCAAATTCAACGCCTTCCATATCAACAAAATCCACTTTCTTGGGACGGATTCTTATCTGAGTTTGTACCAAATTTGGCATTCTCTTGAATCTCAGTCTCCTCCTAAACTCTCTATCCCCATTTTCCAATTCCAACTCCACATCTTCTACCAGCATTTCTCCAACACATTGTCCAACACATCTTTCCAATACCAGACTCCGAATTACCCCATCTTCATAGCTCAAGAACGGAATTTCAGGTATTTCAGGTAGCCCATCACCTGTTCGACGAAATGCCGATATGGGTGTCAACTCAATCAACAGAGGCAACAATTTTTCTTCAAGAACAGATGAATCAGCGGTACAATTGGAGTGCAATGTGGGATTATACGAAGTGGGGTGTGGGGAATTCGGTGAATTGCCGATGATTATGAGGCGAGAGAGATGAGAGAAAGTGAGGAGGATTTGAAGATGACCTTGTTCTGTAGAAAAAATCCAGTCTGATTCGCGGTTAATTGGAACTAACATTGCTGCGATTTGAGTCGGATTTGAAGGGAGAGGTGAATCAAGAATTGAAATGCGGAGTTCTTGAGTATGGAAGTGATTGAGATGAAGCAATGGGTTTGGGATTGTGAAGGTAATGTAGCGAGATGGGACTATGGATTTGAAGATAGTTGGATTCAGTTGCGACATTTTTGAGAAAATGGGAGGGAAGACGAAAGCTGCAATAGGAGAATGGGAATTTACCAGAATTCGTTGGGTTTAAATATTTTAAAGCAAAAGATCTCAACCATCCACGTCACCGCTGCTTCGCCTTTTTAAAATGGTTGTTAATTTCGTTAATCTGACTAATCCCTTTTTCACCAAACGACGCCGTCTTATTTCATAATACTGAAAACTATGTCGTTCGCTTCTCTCTTTCCCTATTTTAAGTACTTTGTGATGATTAAAGTAGACTGTAGACTGTAGAGTTGAATGGTGTTCACCCTTCTGTTTTCCAAATAGCCACTCCAAAATAATACGTACTATTTAGCTTTGAGAAAAAGGACTTAGATTACATTGTTTAAAGTTTAAACCCAACTTCTGTGTAGAACTCAATTAGCTCTTTGTACTGATTAAATAGGGCTTTTAACACGTTTAGTCACTCCATCAAAATAATTACAACTGCTAACCAAATATACACTGAATAACAAACGTATGTATATTCTACATCAATACACAAAAAATATAATTTTTCGGCTATTATTTTGGCGACAACCTAGACTATGTAAACCCCCATTGAAATTGGCATGGCCCCTTTTATTTCTTTGATCAAAATGGTTTATGTGGTTGGTCCTAGGATAATTGAATCGTCGGCAAGTGGCAGGTATAAAAAAATTTTTAAAAACACAAATTTGTGGGGATGAATCACAATTGCAAAACTCAAACGAGATAGAGAATCGTGATTTTTAGAAGCATGAATTATAATTTGTAGAGCATGAACTATCTTGAGTTCTAATGGCGAAATTTCAAAATATGTGGAGCATAAAATTAAAATTTAGAATCTGCCTCTTGAAACGGTGAAATCTTAAAGGCTGAACCCGTCACATTCAATATAAAATCTACCTCTGCATGCATATTGAAGTTGAGCCACTTAATACAAAAAGATCTTGAACCTCATCAGAGTAACAACAATAACAATATATATACCCAATATTATTCCACACCGTAAGGTCTGGAAACCTCATCAGAGTACAATGTACCAAAGCATAGCCTACAAAGCAACTGAAGTTCAACTCAATCATCTGAACGAATGAAGAGACTATCAGGTGGAATAAGTTACATGTTGCTTAAATTCTGAGAACACTAACAAAACTGCACAGAAACAACCTCTAATTTTGGGAAACCAATACTGTGCCAACAGAAAAACGACCAATGCTTAAACCTTAAAGGGTGAAATCAATTAGCTTGCTAATTTAGCTTAGTACCTTAGTTTTTTTTAAAAAAAAGATGCATAACTTATTCAGCTGGCTGTTATAGTTAAATGCAAGATAACCATCTAAAACATTGACTAAAGACATAAGTCACGTGAGCTAATGGAACAACTTATTACCTTGAAATAGTTAAAAAAATTATCGTTTGCTACTTGTTCCGGTTAGGGATATAGTAGATTTGCCCTAGATCCATTCTCATATTTGATGATTTGAACATATTTTTGTGAATGTTATTTGATATAAAAATATATGACATTCTTTTATCATAGTTATTATCAATTGTTTGATTCATTTGATAAGGTCCTTGATTAAATTTTGAGATTTGTCATCGTGATAAAGATCATGATAATGAGAACAAAGTCTCTTATAATTTAATCTAAATTTGTTCTTAATCGTAGGATTATTAATTTGGACATTAGTAATCCGGTTAGATCAATATTTATGTGATCGTCTTTATTGGATAAAGATTAGTTGATCTCATTAACTAAATCACATAGATAGATGATACATATAGAGATATGATCATTGAACCGACTCATTGGATAATTCCTAATGATTAGAATTACCATAACTGTCAATAGGATATTCTCTTGAAGAATGTGATGTAAATATTTTCTTTGATCTGATATCGTCATAGTAATTGACAAGTTATTTATTGTGCTTTGATACCAGTCACCTATGATCCTAGGGCGATAGTTGAAAGGATATTGGGTATGATTAAATGCTTGTAGAATTAGTAATTGATCAAGATGGAATCTGTCAACTCTTGGTAATGAGTTTAAGCTCCATGTTGTCATGAATTATAAACGACCAAACTAAGACCTTGGCCATGGCAATGAATGAAAGAAGAAAAGAGTTTTTTAGGTCATTCAATGGTCGATTATATTTGACATGAACACATAGTTGGTCGCCAATTAGGATTTGACAGTTGAACCATATCCTAGGGTGATCCAGAGCTATAAGAACAGAAAGAATTACTATATTATTCTTCTACTGGTTCTTGAGAGTAAATTGTATACTTCATACTATCCGGTCGTTAAGGAGTGTTGCTAGACGCCACCCTTGATTAGTATATTGATGTGGTCAATTTACTACCGGCTTAGTATTGAACCTATGAGGTCACACACTAACGAGTGTTCTGATCTTTGCTAAAGGGTTAATTACTTTATTATTTGATAATTAAATTAAAGAATTTAATTAGTCAAATAAATTTAGTTATTAGTCCAAATGAAATATTATTATATTCTTTGCTAGCAAAGAGATTATAATTAATATTGTGAACAAATTAAAGTTTCTATTTGGAATAGAAAATAAATTATTTTTCTTGGTTGAAATATATATGATATATATATATATATATATATATATATATATATATATATATATATATAATATGAATTAATATTGATTTATATAAAAGTTATATATATATATATATATATATAGTATTAATTAATTTACCAATTTGGAATTGGAAATATAAAGTCCACAAAGGACGTATAGAATGAATCCAACATTAAGTTGGATTGACGAGAATCTAATTTTAAGTTGGAGGAATGGATTCGGCAGTCACTTTCTCATGAAGACGTGATTTATCAATTTTCCATAAAATTCGATTGAAGTTTATTTTTGGAATAAATTTTTATCCTAAGTAAATCATTACCTCAACCAAATACGTAAAGGGTTTATAGGTAATGCTATATAAAGGGTGATGAAGAATATTTGCCGCATTAAATTCTAGAGAAGAAAAACACTTTGTGAAAGTGAGAGTGCAATACAAAGCCAAGAGAGAAAATATAATTACAAGAAAAGTGTTTCTTGTTCTTCTAATTTGAGTTGAGATTTTTGAGAAAAATTTCAGCACAAGTTTTTCGTTCAATTTGTTCGCGGGTTTCATTGATCAAAGATTTGATAGCAAGGATCGGTCTCGGTGTGGATACACATAGAGTCTTTGCACTATCGAAGAAATTTTGAAACGAGACTCTCTTCACCAGGTACGTCTTTGATCCGATCTTTGACATGTAAATAAATTTTAAACACGAAAAGATCTGCCTAGGATTGTTATTGTCTTCCGCTGCGTGTTACGAACACCTATACGCAATTCTTCAATTCCATATTAGGATTCCTGTCAAGGCGAACAAAAGGGTTCAAAGAAAGGAAATCAAGCAATAACCGCCAACATTTGTTGAGGATAAAGGAGTGACTTGATTATGAGAGTAGTTTAGCTTATTTATGTGTGGTTGATTAGTTAGGAAGTTAGTGAGGTTAATGAGGTACTTAGTTAGTTTGTTACAATAGTGGTTTGTCACACGTGTGTATATATGTGTGTAAGTGTAAGAGATGCACAATAAGTGGTAAATACAATTTTTTCACTGTTTTATTCATTTCTCTTCCTCAAATAACTTCTTCCTTTTCTCTTTCTCTTCTCCCTCGTAGCTAGGGTTTCTACAGGTGATTAATCACCAAACTTCAGCATGGTATCAGAGCTCCGAGCTCGGAATTGTAGCTCAGATATTGATTATCAACTTCTTCTCAGTCTAATTTCTGGAACAAATTTTTTTGGTTCAAAATCTATTTTTTTAAAAAAAACTTGAAATTGCTCAACAATGGTAGTTGATGATTTGTTGAGAGAACACAATTGTTACTACTGAAAATGCTTCACATGCATCGTCAGATGATAAATTTGAGTAAAGAGTGACATTAGCAGTCACTCATCCTCTGTACTTAGCTCCCACCGATACAAGTGGAATCTCCTTGATCTTGTTTCAGTTAACCGGTACTAACAATGACTCCTTATGGCATCGATCTATGTGAATCGCCTTACTTGGCCGTAATAAGCTTAGGATTGTTGATGACAGGTGGCCTAAGGAGCGGTTTCGTGAGAAGTACTGGTATACATGGGAGAGGTGCAATGCAATTGTGTTGTCATGGTTGATGATCAATGGCCCCGACCTTAATTAGTGGCATTGCTTACGCTACTAGTGCACATGTAGTGTGGATAGATCTTCAAGAACACTTTGATAAGGTGAATGATACACATTGCTACAATTTGCACAAGGAAAATTGCCACCTTAAATCAAGGTACTGCATCTATCTCTGTTTACTAATCGAAGCTCAAAGATGAGACTTAATCTGTAGTACCTACTCCTGGCTGTGATTATGTTAAGACAAAAGAATTTATTGTGCATCTACGAAAACAGAAGGTGTACCAATTTCTAATGGGCTTAAATGACTCTTACTCTTAAGCTCGTAGTCAAATTCGTATGATGAAACCCCTACCTACGGTGAATCAATCTTATGCTATGCCCATGAGTGATGAAAGTCAAAGAGCTGTAGAAACCACTGCTGGAGTGTTAGGATCTGCTCCTAATGTAAACACAAATGCCTATCAGTCTACTGCTTTGTATAGTGCTAAGCCTAATTTCAATCCAAAGTTTAGGAAGAATTACAATATTTAGTGTGAGTTCTATAAAATGAAAGGCCACAGTAAGGAAAACTACTACAAAATCATAGGATATCCACAAGACTATAAGTTTAACAAGGAAATGGGAGCTGGAACATACAATGCTATAATAGAACCTAGTCATGATGTGCCTTTGCACACAAATCATGTCTCTCAGAACATGTCAATGACACCAATGCTAATGTAATCCATGTCCATGCATCATGACCATCAGTATGTGAGCCAAACTACTAAAGGATTACAAGGTCAAGGAAACTCTGGCACTCAAACTCAAGTAGGTTCTTCCTTCTCACAGCCTTAGGGATCAGCAAGTACTACTTCACAAGGAGGTGGTTTTCCCTTCACCAAGGAACAATATGATCAAATAATGCAGATTTTGAATAATAGCCCAACTCCTCCTACTCAAGCAAATGCAGCAGGTATTGATACTACCTTATTAGCATCCACTAACTCAAAAGATGGATAATTGATATAGGTGCCACCAACCATATTGTGTCAGATGTTAATTTACTGACCAAAACCTCTCTAATCATACCTTCTAAGTGTAAAAAAGTTCTACTACCTCATGGAGATATCACTCAAGTTACTCAGATTGGAGATAGTCATATTTCAGATAGAAGCACTATTAAAGAAGTGCTCTATGTACCTCAATTCAAATTCAACTTATTGTCTGTCTCTAAAGTGACAAGAGATCTAAGATGCTTTACTTCCTTTTATCCTGATTTATGTATATTTCAAGATCTCTTCAGTGGCAAGGTGAGGGAGATTGGTAGCGCAAGAGATGGGCTATATTTCCTGCAGAAACATGGGTCCAAGAAGCTTACTGCAGTCGCTTTAGTTGCAGCTGGAATAAAGTCAAGAAATACTGATATTGCTTTGTGGCATAAAAGACTAGGTCATGTCTCTTGTATGGTACTCAGAAAACTATTTCTTGCTAAACTAGCAAGTATTACTGACACTATAAATAAATGCACTATATGCCATGTGCTAAACAAACCAGGTTGTCATTCCCTACTAGTTGTATTAAGAGCACTGATGCATTTGATCTGATTCATGTGGATGTTTGGGGTCCTTATAAATATGCAACTTTTGATGGAAATAGATATTTCTTGACTGTTGTTGATGATTTACTAGAATGAATTGGTTATTTCTTCTGAAAATAAAATTTGATGTATGTGTTGTACTTGCACAATTTATTGTGTTTGTTCAAACTCAATTTAACAAAACCTTGAAGGCAGTCAGAACTGACAATGAGTCTGAATTTGTCAATTTTGTATGCAATACCTTATTCCAGAAATATGGCATTGTCCATCAGAAGACATGTGCTTACACTTCTCAGCAAAATGGAGTTGCTCAAAGGAAACACAAGCATATCCTGTAAGTAACTAGAGCCTTAAGGTTTCGGGCCAATATTTCTATTAAGTGTTGTGGTCATTGTGTTCTTGCAGCAATATATATTATTAATAGAATGCCATCTTCTGTACTCAATGGCCTGTCTCCCTTTGAATTGTTGTATGGTAGAGCACCCACTTTGGAACATCTGAGAGTTCTTAATTAGCTGTATATGTTATGCCAAACATGTTCAGGAAACAGACAAACTTCTTCGCAGAGCTAAGCCTACTATCTATATGAGGTTTCCGATACTCAAAAGGGATATATCCTGTTAGATTTGGACACTCCTTTCATTCTCATTAACAAAGATGTTTCCTTCGGGGAAGTTGTTTTCCCTTTCAAGGACTCTCCAGCATCTGTACCACCTGTGTTCTTGCCCCCTGAATCATCTATTTTTGATGCAGAACTCACCTTACCTCATTCTTCAACCATTTCTGACCATGCAGCTAGCAAATCAAGACAATACTTATCTCTACAACATCACTCACTGTCAGAAGTGGTGCCAGCTTCCTTACCTTCTAAGGATAAGAGATTCACTGGTCTGAGGAGATTATTAAGGACCAAACAAGCTCTTATTTGGATGAAAGACTTTGTGTCTTTGCCAGGACACAAGTATGTGCCTTACTCTATTATCAACTATGTGTCATATGATGGACTCTCTCCTAAATATCAGGCCTATCTAGCTGCCTTCTCCACAATAGTTGAACCTACCTCCTTTGAGGAAGCTGTTAAAGATCCTAGGTGGGTGGATGCTATGTAGGCTGAGATTCCTGCTTTAGAATCTAACCATACTTGGGATGTGGTCTCCTTGCCTGATGGCAAAGTTACTCTTGGGTGCAAGTGGATATACAAAGTAAAGTACAAGGCCTCAGGAGAGGTAGAGAAGTTCAAGGCCAGGCTTGTGGCCAAGGGGTATAGTCAACAAGAGGGTGTTGATTATCAGGAAATATTTAGTCCAGTGGTTAAAATGGTTACAGTGAGAACAGTTCATGATTTTGCTGCATCTGAGCATTGGTACATTCATCAGATGGATGTGTACAATGCTTTCCTCTAGGGTGACTTGCATGATGAGATATATATGACTCCGCCACAAGGCTTTCAGAGTCAGGGGGAGAGTAGACCAATATGCAGACTCTTGAAATCCTTGTATGGTCTCAAACATGCACCAAGACAGTGGAATGCTAAGCTATCTGAAGCACTGGTGCACTTAAGCTTCGTGCAGAGTCAACATAAGCAATGGTTTATGTGGTTGCTCCAAGGATAATTGAATCGCAGGCAAGTGTCAAGTAATAATTTTTTTTGTAAAAACACAAATTTGTGGGGATGAATCATAATTGCAAAACTCAAACGAGATAGAGAATCGTGATTTTTAGAAGCATGAATTATAATTTGTAGAGCATGAACTATCTTGAGTTCTAATGGCGAAATTTTAAAATATGTGGAGCACAAAATTAAAATGTAGAATCTACCTCTTGAAATGGTGAAATCTTAAAGGCTGAACCCGTCACGTTCAATAAAAAATCCACCTCTACATGTATATTGAAGTTGAGCCACTTAATACAAAAAGATCTTGAATCTCATCAGAGTAACAACAATAATAACATATATACCCAGTATTATCCCACACCGTAAGGTCTGGAAACCTCATCAGAGTACAATGTACCAAAGCATAGCCTACAAAGCAACTGAAGCCCAACTCAATCATCTGAACGAATGAAGAGACTATCAGGTGGAATAAGTTACATGTTGCTTAAATTCTGAGAACACTAACAAAACTGCAAAGAAAGAATCTCCAATTTTGTAAAACCAATACTGTGCCAACAGAAAAACGACCTATGCTTAAACCTTAAAGGGTGAAATCAATTAGCTTGCTAACTTCAACTTAGTACCTTAATTAACACTTTTAAAAAGATGCATAACTTTATTTTCAGCTGGCTATTATAGTTAAAATGCAAGATAACCATCTAAAACATAGACTAAAGACATAAGTCATGACGTGAGCTAATGAAACAACTTATTACCTTGAAATAGTTAAAAAATATCGTTTCTACTTGTTCCATATTATGATTCCCATCAAGGAGAATAAAAGTGTTCACAGAAAGGAAATCAAGCAATAACTGCCAACATATGAGCCATAAAATTCTCTTTTCCAACCTCGTAAATATCAAGATAAGTTTGGAATTTCGCACATACTTGAACTTTTTGTCATAAGTCTACCAGTGTAACTAACATGCACAAGTTGTTGAGCCCTTTAAACGAATTCTAACAAGTCCAAGTAGTTAGATATATTCAAAGTTGGCAAGCTCACATCAGGGAAACCAAATGTAAATGGTTCTCAATATATTCTCTTATTCTATAAGAGAGAGTTAAGCTGGTCTCCGTCAACATGCTTGCTTGTGCTATGTGGGTATCTTGGTCATTTTACATTACATTCTCTTAATCTATAACGGAGAGTTATCTCTAGCCTTCCTTGTGGATTTCAAATGATGAAAAAAATCAGAAATATTCAGCTCCCAAGTACGCAACTTTTTGGAATTCCGTTTCATTCCTAATGATCAGGTTTCCCAAATTGCTTTTACTCGGTCTGCTGACTCACACTCCTGAGAGAACGTCGTCTGCTGTTTTTGCTTTTGGGTAAACGGTGGGCAATATCAGATATTACTTTTCTTCCCCTACAATTTTCAATCAGTTTACACTCTGTTTGTTGTTTAGTTTCGCTATGTTCTTCGGCTTTGTTGCTGCTACTCTTTTGATCACTTCCAGGTGAGATCAATTTACCCTAATTTACTATTTCCATTATCTCCCTGCTCTTCTCTTTCTATGTGGTAGCTTCTGTGTTTCTGTTTTAGCCTCTGCCTGTAGGTGTTTGAGAAAATTACTCAACGAATTAGGCTTTTCTTTTGTAGCGAGGTGTACTGATCAAATTTGAGGTGAAGCATTTAGACATTTCTTAAAATTTTGAACTAAAAATTAGCAAGAAATTACGTTGAAATACTAAAAATTAAAATCTTGGAGGAGAAAAAAATGAAGATTAAAAATATGAAGAAAGACTAAAATTGCAGAAGGAAAATGATAAAATAATTTGTAGGAGCCTTTGATTAAGTGATACAATGCATTTGGACTGATGTTCCATCTTACCTGTAGAGCAAATGAGTTTGCTTTTCAAATTTTCATAATTATTTAATTTTACTACTTTATATTGGTCTATTTCCAACTCTCTGTAATTTGTTTTGCTTCTTCAAGTTTGTCCACAAGTTTAGTTGGTACAAATCCTTGACAAGTCTCACTCACCTTAAATCATCCAAAGTTTTGTCTTCTCTTGAGTCTTCTTACTTTTTCTTTAAGTTGTTCCTGAAAGAAATTTAAAGAAAAATATTATAGTCGGTGATAATTAATAAGTATATAATAAAGGAAAGCAGAGCAAAAGTTTAGCACTAAATACCTGTTGAACCTTTTTAACTACTTTATATTGGAGAAATTCTTTTACATGGTGATTTCCACCAAACTCATCTTAAGTTATTGAAACGAGTAATTTTTATAGTTCAGATGATCATTGACTTTTAGCTCTGAGCGGAGTGACATTAACTTGATGGCTTTTATGAATATTCGGACAATGAATTTTTAGCGAAAAATGTGGTTTGCCTATTTTGCTTTAATGACTGATGCACACTGTTTGCAGGTTTCTGGAATTAACGTCTGATTACTCTGTCTAACTACTCCGGCTTTACGAGGTAAGCTAATAGAAAGCATCAGTTCCCCACCAAATTATTCAATTTTGCCTTTCACTTGATATCTTTTTGGAGAAAGGGTGTAGTTTATTTTTTAATACTGCTTACATTGGATGAGTATAGATGTCGGGGGATAAAAAAGATGTGCCTATATCACGTTCAGGACAAAAGAACAAAAGTCCATGCTTGGCAGATAGAAGTGCTAAAATGAAATTCAATCGCCATAAAAAATATAAGAAAATATCAGCGGATAGAAAGAAAGCATTATTGTTAAACCGCCGTACGAAAGAACTCGATTCAAGAAAACGTCTTCCAGAAAGTCGTACTCTGTATAACTCAGTCAAATCAACATCTCTAAGTAATTCAACGCTTCAAAGGGAGAGTGCTCTCATAATAAGAGATTTTTCTCTTACTTCAAATCAAAGTTAGCAAATTAAACTTTCGCTCTTTCTGTTTAAATGCAGTCAGTTTAAACTAAATATGTTTCACGCGTCTTTATTAGCTGCTAAATGTGAAGTTAGTACTTTACCTGCTGCTTCTGTGAAAGGAAAAAGTTTAGTTGGTCGTTTTTCCTTCTTCGAAACAGGCGAGTATATGAAGCATATTATTTTAATAAAATTTCTATTGTCGTAAACCATTTACTTATGTAATTCATAATTGCGTCTATATTAGGATCCACATCAGGTACATCTAATGACCGATGTGGTGTTGGTTCAGAGAATGTAGCAAATAGAGGTTTGTATCACTCTCAAGTTAGAATAGTATTCATTATCTTCCTTTGGAGTTAAAATTGACTCCTAATTATTTCCATAATATTCAGGAGTTAGACTACATAGAAGAGCCCCTCTGCACGTTATTGGTTCACAAACCGAATATGTTGCTTTCAAAGTTGTCCCAAACTGTAAATTTTGTGCTGCAAAAAGATTTCAATATGAACCCCCTGGATTCTATTGCAATAAAGGTTCAATCAAGCTTACTTCACATGAAATGCCTATAGAGCTACGAGAATTATTTTTGGGTACTACTGAAGAGTCTGACCATTTACGAACATATGTTAAGACATATAATAACATGTTTGCATTTACTTCGCTCGGGGTAAAATATGACAAAGACTTAGCTAAGAGAAATCATGGTATCTATACATAGAGTTCAAGGAAAAATGTATCACTGTATAGATGATTTATATCCTGCGAACGAGAAAGGAAGAAATTGACAGTTATACTTCTACGACAATGAAAATGAGGTAGCAAACAAAATTGCTTGTTCAACTAGAGTACATGAGTCAATGATCGGAAAATTGATGAATATACTACAAAATAATCTGTATAGTGTTTTCTTGAAATCTTTGGCAGATGTTCCGGAATTATCGAACTTTTATATTGCGCTCAAATGTGACTCAGGTTTAGATCAACGAGTATATAACTTACCTACTACATCTGAAGTTGCAGTAATAATGGTGGAAGAAGGCGTTCATATTTCCACACCTCACATTCGAATTTATACTCACAGCAATAAAAGCCAATTAGTGAACTGTTACTATGGATGTTATGATCCCTTGCAATACCCACTATTATTTTCATATATTCAAGATGGGTGGCACTGTGGTATAAAGAAAATAGTACAACTAAAGAATACTACTAGATGTCGTGTCTACTGTGAACAGGAAATTTACCAAGTGTTGCAAACATGTGTTCAATTAAACATTTTCTTGATATGGAAGCTCAGGTACTAGAACAACAAAGGAAAAAAAGAAATACTGTCTTTTGTCGTGAATATTATTGTTATAAAATTCAAATAAGAGATGATGAGACTGATGAAATCTTACATATTGGAAGGATATTCTAAAAATATGTCGTAGATGTATTCATAAAACTTGAAACACAACGACTAGACTTCTTCTCTTTCAATCCAGACTTGTTTAGAATTGAAGTTTTGCAAGGTATTCTTGATGTCTTAAGACATGGTGAAAGAGATGCTTCTAGAATCAGAAAACAAACTTTCCTTCCTGTTACATTTACAGGGAGACCAAGAGATATGCGCCGACGATATATAGATGCTATTGCTTTGGTACAACGTTTTGGAACACCTGACTTTTTTCTAATGATGAAATACAACCCATTATGGCCAGAAATAAAAGAACATTTGTTATCTACTGATGAGGCATAAAATAGACCTGACTTAGTTAGTCGAGTATTTAGAACAAAACTGGAAGAGCTAAAAAATGATATATTAAAAAGAAATATATTTGAAAAGGTTGCTGCTTTTATGTACACTGTAGAATTCCAGAAATGTGGTCTTTCACATGAACATTTGATTATTATTCTTGCTAATGAATACAAATTGTTGACACTTGAGTCTTACGACAGAGTTGTTTGTGCTGAATTACCTGATCCTGATAAATAGCCTTACTTATACTCACTTGTTGTACATCATATAATGCACGATCATTGTGGTCATTTGAATCCTGCAAATTCATGCATGAAAAATGGATATTGTAAATTTAACTACCCTAAAGATTTTGCTGATCGAACATCAAAAGGAAAAAACTCTTATCCAATTTATAAAAGACGACATACAAGTGAAGTAATAAAAATTAGAGAACAATTTCTCGATAATCCATGGGTGGTACCATATAATCCTTTTTTACTTGAAAAGTTTAAATGTCATATGAATATCGAGATATGCTCAAATATTTAAGTTGTCAAGTATCTTTACAAGTACATATGTAAAGGGCACGATAAAATTTCTTTTTCTGTATATGACAATGATAAAGACAAAGAGATTGATAAAATAAAAGAATATCAGTCTGCTAGATGGGTATCTCCACCCGAAGCTACATGGCGTTTATTTGGTTTTTCTATTAGTGAGATGACACCAAGTGTTTATCATCTTCAATTACACCTTGAAGGACAACAATATGTTTCTTTTAAAAGCACCGAGAGTATAAATGCAATTTAAAAAAAAAAATCCTATGATTAGAAAAACAATGTTGACAGAATTTTTTGTCATGAACCAAACAGATGATTATGCTATAGAACTTAAGCTACTATATAAAGAGTTTCCAGAATACTTTGTCTGGTCAGTTACAGACAAGACGTGGACACGTCGAAAACAACGTACTATTATTGGACGCGTTGTGACATGTCATCCAACAGAAGGTGAGAGATATTATCTCAGGCGATTATTAATGAATGTAAGAGGACCAACATCATATGAAGATCTTCGTACTGTAAATGGAAGAAGTTATATTATATTTAGAGAGACTGCTGAAAAAAGAGGATTATTACATTCTGACAATAGTTTGCTTGACTGTATGATTGAAGCTGCAAGCTATCAATTGCCATATAGTTTAAGACGATTATTTGCTACGCTATTGGTATATTGTACTCCTACTAATCCAAAAGAGTTGTGGGAACAATTTGAAGACTCAATGTCCGAAAACTTCAAACGCTTGCCAAATAATAAATTTAAAGATATTCATCATAGAGTCCTGAACCAGATCAATGACAAATTACACTCGATAGGACACGACATTAACGAGTACAAGCATGTTGCAGAAAACATTAGAGCTTCTGCAGTTGCAAAAGAGGCAAAAGAAGTTCATTTTGAGAGAAACCTAAGAGTTTTCGAAGAAGATTTGTTATTAGAAAAAAAAAACTAAATACAGATCAACGAAGAGCATACAATATGATTGTTGATAGAATATTTTCCAACAAATCGGGAGCTTTTTTTATTGACGGGCCAGGAGGAACTGGTAAAACTTTCTTATATCGAAGTTTGTTGGTTACGATAAGATCTAAGGGATTTGTAGCACTAGCAACTTCAACTTCTGGTGTTGCAGCTTCTATTCTTCCTGGAGGGCGAACAACTCATTCACGTTTTAAGATCCCTATTGATATTGATGAAAATATTGGTTGCAATATCAGTAACCAAAGTTCACTTGTATGTTTAATTAGAGACATAAAATTAATTGTATGGGATGAGGCATTAATGGCTAAAGGGAAAACGATTGAAGCTTTTGATTTACTTTTGAAGGATCTAATGGATACTAAGATGCTCTTTGGTGGAAAAGTAGTTGTTTTTGGAGGTGATTTTAGACAAACTCTTTCAGTTGTTCGAAATGAAAAAAAGAAGACTTCATTTCTGAAAGTTTACTATACTCTGAAATTTGGAATCAACTAGAAAAACTACAGCTGTCAGAGAATATGCGTGCAAGAACAGGTCCTAGCTTTTGTGAATACTTGATGAGAATTGGAAATGTTGATCATTCCTTTTACAACTGAAGAAGAATCCTTGAATGAGTTATTTGAGGTAACATATCCCAATAAAGATTCCTTATTTGATGATTCTTCCTCCATAGCTTCTCGTGTGATCTTGACAACAAAAAATAATTTTGTTCATGAAATAAATGACATGCTCATATCTAGATTCCCAAAAGATGCTAGAACATATGTTGCAATTGATGAAACTGTTGAACCGAATGACCAAGGTCAATTCGAAGATTATTTTCATACTTTAAATCCTGCTGGTTTGCCTCTTTACAGATTAACTTTAAAAGAAAATTGTCCAATAATGTTACTACGAAATTTAAGTCCTTGTGAAGGTTTATGTAACGACACACAGTTAACATGTTGTAGTTTTAAACACACATGTTATAAGTGCCAAAATTGCTAACGGTGATTTTCAAAATAGACATGTTTTTATTCTAAGAATACCACTTAAGCATCACAAGATGAAAAAATTCCAATTGCTTTTAAAAGAATACAATTTCCAGTACTCTTATGCTTTGCTATGACTATAAATAAAGTTCAAGGTCAAACTTTGGATTTTGTTGAAATTTATTTACGTGAACCAATTTTTCCCATGGTCAACTTTATGTTGCTTTATCAAGAGCTAAAAGTTCAGAAGGTGTGAAATTATTAATTTGACCGCTGACATCAGACATTGAGGATAATCACTCAACGTATAACATAGTTTATGATGAAGTTATTCAAAAAGCATTCAATTAACTAATGCCAGGTAATAATTTTTATGCTTCACATGCCGCAAAAATAATTGTGATGTTCACTCTATACAACTCTGTTAAATTCTAAAGTCATTTATACCTATTTGGCACTTTCTATTTTAATAATTGTTACTGTTGACGGTTTAGGTGTATTATTTGATGGAAAACATGTGATATTTGTAGCAAAAATACTCAATTAATAATTCTAAGGGGCAACAGTTGAAAGAGTAATAATTTTGGCTATTTCATTTATATTCTCTGTAGAGAACTACTTGGTTCTTTTAAAAGAAATTAAAGGTTTGATTCTTTGTCAGTAAAGAATATAGGTTTTTAACTTGATTTTGGTGAAATAAGAAAGTTTATAAAAAAAAATGAATAATGTTTTCTCTAATGTCTAGAGTTACCATTTAGCATTGCCCTGCTATTATCTGCTTTACTACTCTTATTACTTGTAGCCGAATTTTCTTATTTATGTTTCTTATGATGTATTGCTCCAGTGCCATCCGCACCACTGTTCATTTTTTCTATGTTTTACCCTCCTTTCAGTACTTAGCAATGCCATCCTGACCTATTCAATTTTGTAATGCTTCATCATTTGGAGTCAAGATATCCATCAGTTCAGCAAGACAAACATGAAGGTGAATTTCCCTGTTAGAAGTTGAATTATATACTCATGCTTTGTAGCTTTTGATATAATTTCTTCATTAGTTGCCTACACGAGGAATGTTTCTCTGTTATTCCCTTGGACAAATGATTTTAATAACAAGGTCTTGCTTTAGACCATATAAGCATCATCAGATAATATATTTGAAAAAAGTATAAAAGGAAAACAAAGAAATTATAACAGCTTGGTTCATGCTATGATGTATGCTTTGAATCTCTAATTTATAGATAAATTTGTGTTTTACCAGTCTTTTATTTGGTGATGTGCTATACGATGAATTGTCTCTCATTATTGTTGATCGCTATCTTGTCGCGACCCCAAACCCGGACCCGGTCGTGATGGCGCCTCTCGTGAAGACAAGGCCAACCGACAAATTTTCAATTCAGTTTTAAGCAATTAAACAATAAGCATTTAGTCTTAAACATGATATAAATTCAAAAGTAACGGTGACAATACAAAGCAATTTGCGGAATACAACCCAACACAGCCCGATACCGGGGTATCATTAGTCATGAGCATCTATCAATTCCAACACAAGTCTGAAAAATATATAAGCTATTACAGAATAACTGATAAAGAGATATAAATAAGATAAAGGGGTAGAAACACGGGATTGCGGATGCCAAACAACTACCTCGTGGACTCCGAAGTCTGCCAGGAGCTCTCAACTCGCACTAGCAGGATCAACAACGCCTGAATCTGCACACGGGGTGCAGGGAGTAAAGTGAGTACTCTAACTCAGTGAGTAATAAACATAAATAAATGATTGAGAGATATGAAAACACGTAAGGCACATTACATACTATAATGAAGCAGTAAAACCAGTAAAAATAGTGAATCAGTCAAGAAATATAAAATCATTTAAGTTCAGTTTATAATTCATGGAATGCCTTTTCAACAATTAAACAGGTAAATGACGAAAAAATAAGAAAGATAAACACATAAAGGTTCGCCCTTCGGGTACAATGTCAACAATTCCGCCCCTCGGGCAATATCTCAGATCAATACCAGCCCTTCGGGCTACATCTCACATCACAATGGGTATCCGCGCTCACTGGGGGTGTGCAGACTCCTGGAGGGGCTCCTTACGGCCCAAGCGCAATATCAAGCCATCTCGTGGCATCATCACTAGGCCCTCGGCCTCATATCAACATCAATGTTTCCTCACAACATAGGCCCTCGGCCTTACTCAGTCAGAATCTCACAGCCGCTTGGGCAATAGTAAAACATAGTGCTCAACCCAAAATATCATTTAAGTGTTAAAGTAGTGTAAACATGGCTGAGTTATGAAAAACAATAGAATATAACATGATTGAGTTCAAGTATAAAGTCAAAACAGTGAGGAAATATCAATAAAAATCCCCTAAGGGTTCAAATAATTGGCACGAAACCCAAATATGGTGTTCAGCCCAAAACATGATGATAACAAATAGTTTTCAGTCAAATACGCGGTAAAACAGTCATTCGGGACGGACTAAGTCA
The DNA here is from genome assembly GCF_000393655.2 of Nicotiana sylvestris. Taxonomy (NCBI): domain Eukaryota; kingdom Viridiplantae; phylum Streptophyta; class Magnoliopsida; order Solanales; family Solanaceae; genus Nicotiana; species Nicotiana sylvestris. The sequence goes on along the minus strand of NC_091061.1, from coordinate 162,845,860 downwards.
CAATCCCCAATAGTGCACGACCCCATGCTCGTCATCTAACGTGTGCGTCACCTCAATATAGCACAACGATGTGCAATCCGGGATTTCATACCCTCAGAAAATCATTTACAATCATTAGTCACCTCAATCCGGTCCAAACTCTAGCCCGCGAGGCCTTTGCCCCTCGAATCGGTCTTCACTCGCGTTGAATCTATCCAAAATTAGAATCATGACGTCAAAATATGCTAAGGGAATGAAGCCCAAGCGAAAATAATCATTTTACAACCTAAGTCCCGAATTACTAAAATTCGACCCCCGGGCCCACGTCTCGGGATTCGATAAAATTCACATCAATAGATTCCTCATCCCACCACGAGTTCATACATATCAAAAGTACCAAAATCTGACCACAAATGGTCCCTCAAATCCTCAAGTCTGGGTCTCCAATACCAAGCCCTAGTTTCCCCAATTTTAACCCTTAATTCCATTAATTATAGCTCTAATCCGTGAAATATTACAATAGGAACGAGTTTTAGGTCCAAAATCGTTACCTCAATAAAGTTCCCTTGAAATCCTTCTTCAAAATCATCTAAAAAGCTCCAAAGCCAACGTAGAAATGGTGGAATGGCTCAAAAATCGCGAAGGAAACAATTTATACTTTCTGGCCCAGGGATTTCGCATCTGCGGCCCAATTCCTATTTTTGCGGTACCGCTTCTGCGTCAAGACCACCGCATTTGCGGTCCTCACTTAAGTCTCAACTTTTCACATCTGCGATGAACATTCCGCACCTGCGCCTTCGCAGGTGCGATCCAACAACCGCTTCTGCGGTTCTTCCTTTCCAGCCATTTTCCGCTTCTGCGACCAATCGTCTGCATCTGCGGCATCGCACCTACGGTCCCCAATCCGCAGGTGCGGAAATACCAGAAGTAGAAAATCTGCAGCTTACCAAAATTCCAAACTTCTCCATCAACCATCCGAAGTCACCCCGAGGCCCCCGGGACCTCAACCAAAAGTACAAACATATCCCATAACCTTATTCAAACTTATGCCAATCTTCAAAACACCTCAAACATCATCGAATCAACCAAAATACATCGGATTCAAGCCTAAGTTTTCCAAATTCTTCCGAATTATGCCTTTGATCAAAAACCCAACCAAACCACGTCCGAATGACCTGAAATTTTGCACACACATCCTAAGTGACACAACAGAACTACTACAACTCTCGGAATTCCATTCTAGACCCTATATTAAAATCTCACCTATCAACCGGAAAACGTCAAAAATTCACTTTCGCCAATTCAAGCCTAAATCTACTCCGGACCTCCAAAACTCATTCTGATCACGCTCCTAAGTCCCAAATCACCTCCCGAAGCTATTTGAACCATTGGAACTCACATCCGAGTCCTCTAACACATAAGTAAACATCTGGTTGACTTTTCCAACTTAAGCTTCCTCAAAAGAGACTAAGTGTCTCAAACCTTACCAAATCCTTTCCGAACCCGAGCCAACCAACCCGATCACATATAGAATCGATAGACAAAGTAATAAGGAGCAGAAATGGGGGAAATAGAGCGGTAACTCATGAGACGACTGACCGGGTCGTCACATACTCCCCAACTTAAACAAACGTTCGTCCTCGAATGAGTTAAGAAACATACCTGAAGCCTCAAACAGGTAAGGATATCTGCTCCGCATCTCTCGCTTGGTTTCCCAGATAGCCTCCTCCACGGGCTGACCTTTCCACTGCACTTTCACTGAAGCTATATCTTTTGACCTCAACTTTCGAACTTGACGACCCGAAATAGCTACTGGCTCCACATCATAGGTCAAATCATCATCCAACTGAATAGTGCTAAAATCCAAAACATGAGACGGATCCCCAATATACTTTCGAAGCATGGACACATGATATACCAGATGTACACTCGACAAGCTGGGTGGCAAAGCAAGCTCATAAGCCACCTCCCCAATCCTCCGAAGCACCTCAAAAGGTCCAATGAATCGAAGACTCAATTTACCTTTATTCTCAAACCTCATAACACCCTTCATGGGCGAAACCTTCAACAGAACCTTCTCACCAACCATGTAGGACACATCCCGAACCTTCTTGTTAGCATAACTCTTTTGCCTCAACTGTGCTGTACGAAGCCTATCCTGAATCACCTTCACCTTTTCTAAAACATCCTGCACCAAGTCTGTCCCCAATAGCCTAGCCTCACCTAGCTCAAACCAACCAACTGGAGATCTACACCGCCTCCCATACAAAGCCTCATATGGAGCCATATGAATACTCGACCGATAGCTGTTGTTTAAGCAAACACTGCAAGTGGTAGAAACTGATCCCATGACCCTCCGAAATCAATGACACAATTATGCAACATGTCCTTCAATATCTGAATAGTGCGCTTGGACTGCCCGTCCTTCTAAGGGTGAGAATCTGTGCTCAACTCGACTTGAGTACCAAACTCTCGCTGTACAGACCTCAAAAACTGCGAAGTGAACTGAGTGCCCCTATCTGAGTTGATGGAAACTGGGACACCATGCAAACGAACAATATCCCGGATATAGATCTCTACCAACTGCTCTAAAGAATAAGTAGTACACACAGGAATGAAGTGCGCAGACTTGGTTAGCCGATCCACAATCACCCAAATAGCATTGAACTTCTTCAAAGTCCATGGAAGTCCGACTACAAAGTCTATAGTGATCTGGTCCCATTTCCACTTTGGAATATCCATCTGCTGAAGCAAGCCACCCGGTCTCTAATGCTTATATTTCACCTGCTGACAATTGAGACACCGAGCTATAAATCCCACAATATCTTTCTATATTCTCCTCCACTAATAATGCTGCCTCAAATCCTGATAAATCTTCGCAGCACCCAGATGAATGGAATACCGCGAGCTATGGGCCTCCTCCAGAATCAACTCCCGAAGCCCATATACATTAGGCACACAAATCCGGCTCTGCATCCTCAACACCCCATCATCACCAATGGTCACATCTCTGGCATCATCATGCTGAACTCTGTCCTTAAGGACAAGCAAATGCGGATCATCATACTGGCACTCTCTGCTGCGATCATATAAGGAAGACCGAGAAACCACACAAGCCAATACCCGACTGGCCTTGGAAATTTCCAACCTCACAAACCGATTGGCCAAGGCCTGAACGTCAAGTGCAAAAGGTCTCTCCCCAACTGGAATATATGCTAAACTCCCCATACTCACCGCCTTTCGGCTCAAAGTATCGGCCACCACATTGGCCTTTCTCGGATGGTACACTATAGTGATATCATAATCCTTTAGCAACTCCAAGCACCTACGCTACCTCAAATTGAGATCATTCTGTTTGAACAAGTGCTGGAAACTACGATGATCAGTAAACACCTCACAAGACACACCATACAAGTAATGCCTCAAAATCTTCAACGCGTGAACTTGGCAGCCAACTCCAAATCATGAACGGGGTAGTTCTTTTCATGGGGCTTCAACTAACGAGAAGCATAAGCAATAACTCTACCCTCCTGCATCAAAACGCAACCAATACCAACTCTCGAAGCATTACAATACACGGTATATGAACCTGAAGCTGATGGCAAAACTAACACTGGAGCTGTGGTCAAGGCTGTCTTGAGCTTCTGAAAGCTCTCCTCACACTCATACGACCATACAAATGAAGCACCCTTCTGAGTAAACTTGGTCAAGGGCGATGCGATGGATGAAAATCCCTAAACAAACCGGCGATAATAACCCGCCAAACCAAGAAAACTATGAATCTCTGTGGCTGATGACGGTCTGGGACAACTCTAAACCACTCTATCTTCTTCGAATCAACCTGAATACCCTCGTTCCGACCCCTATATCTAAATATCACCTATCAACCGAAAAATGCCAAAAATCCAATTTCTCCAATTCAAGCCTAAATCTACTCCGGACCTCCAAAAATCATTTCGATCATGCTCCTAAGTCCCAAATTACCTCCCGAAGCTATCCGAACCATTAGAACTCACATCCGAGCCCTCTAACACATAAGTCAATATCCAGTTGATTTTTACAACTTAAGCTTCCTCAAAAGAGACTAAGTGTCTCAAACCTTACCAAATCCTTTCCGAACCCAAGCCAACCAACCCGATCACATATAAAACCGATAGACAAAGCAATAAGGAGCATAAATGGGGAAACAGAGTGGTAACTCATGAGACGACTGGCCGGGTCGTCACATAAATGCTATTGAGATTATTTTAATTTAGACGGATATATGTTACAAGATTATGGTTATCTACTGAGATTATGTTGGATCTCTGGCCTTTTCTAAAATTGTTCTTGATAAATAAAAAAGCTTATTAGTGGATATTTGTTTGATGAGTAGTGCAAAACAAATCAACCACGAAAAAATGGTAGCAGCTGCAACCTACAGGTGAGCTTAAAGAATGAACACAATAACAAGTAATTTGTTTGATGGAGTTCAAGAGTTTTGAAGAACTATACAGATAAATTTGTTCTTGTCAATAGCTACAATTAACTATGTATACCTCAAATTTGACAGCAATATTAGCAAGAATCTCAGTCTCCTCTGTTTATAGTAAATAACTATGACATCATCTTTGAAATCTTCACAATTATATGATGTTCTAACTACTACATTATCACCATATGAATATTAGTCGATGTGTTTCACGAGGACCGACCACTC